>NW_027224784.1:102500-136389 GCF_041296235.1 Equus asinus
GAGAGACGCGCTCGGGGCGAAGGAGGGAAGACAGAACCTCCCGAGGCAAGTCGGCCGCCGGAGCACACACGGGGTCTCACCGCCAGGGGCCTCCAGCACCAGGGGCGGTCCCGCGGCGCCCAGAACGGCGACTGGCCCCGTCGCCCCGCGCGCAGCTCACGGGGGCTCGGCCCCGCCACGGCCAGGGCTCTCCCGCACACGGCGCCAGCGTCCCGCGCCGGGCGCCTGGCGCGCGGGCCCCACCCGACCGGAGCCGAGAGCACTTCGCCCGGGGCCACCACCGGCCTCGGTGGCCGGAGGCGACACCCGCACAGCGAGGCCCACTTCGGTCCCGGCCGGTGGGCGGCGCGGCCAGGCGTCTGCCCGGGCGGGGGAGCACCGGGGGCAGCGGGGAGCGCGGCGCGCGCCTCGACGGAGGGAGCACGGGCTCGCGGGAAGGCTCCCGGGGACGGCCTCGGGCGCGGACGGGCCACCAGGAAAACACACGCGGGATCCCACCGCCAACGACACGCGAGGGCGGTCCCACGACGCCTGGGACGCCGGCCGGCCTCAGCCACCCCTCGGCCTCCCGCGGGCCCGGCCCCACCGCCGGGGCCTACGTGAGGCGCCCCCGCCGCCGGGGGCCGCCCCGTCCACCCAGCCACCCGTCTGCCTGTCTGGTCTGCTCCGGGGCCCACGTCCCGAGGGAACGCGCCCGAGAGCGGCGGCGGCCCCCACCCATGCCCGCACGCCACCACCGGCTGCGGCTCGGGACGGGAGCGAGCGGAGAGCCAGCCGCTCGCGGCGGGGCGGAGCCCGGACGGGGCCGGGCCCTCTCCCCGCCCCAGCGCGCGACGGGAGAACCACGCGCACGCTCGCGCACACGCGCGGCCCCGCGCCCGACGACGGCCCGGCCGGGCGTGACCCTCCCCCGACTCGGAGGGGGGAGGCGCCGGCCGCGGTAGGCAAAGAGCAGCTCTGCCCACGCGCCACGGTGGTGGCGTCCGTGGCTACTACGCGCAAAGGAGGGGCGGCGGCTGGGGGGTCCGGTACCCCAAGGCACCCTCTCGGATCGCTAGAGAAGGCTTTCTCACCGAGGGCGTGTCGCCCCCGCCCATCGTCCGCCATCGGGCCCACCAAGGCGCTTACAGACACCATGGCCACGCAATGCAGGAGGGGTCTGCGGTAGAGGTAAGGCCTAGAGCAAGTCGGAGCGTCCGTGGTCAGGGCCGCGAGCCCGCGCTGCCCCGGGCTCGCCATCTCTGGCCACACTGGGCTTAGCTAGGGACCTACAAGGCCCCTGTGCGGCTCCCAAGTCAGTGCCTCCCCTCAGGCCGAGAGACCAAGGGAGGCAGAGACTGGGACGGAGGTGCCGATCAAACAGCACCTCCCAACCAAAGAGCCAGCGCCACGCCGCTGGCTCGGCCCGCCACGGTCACTCCCACACCCGCGGGGAAACCCCAGCAAGGGGAACGCGCGGGCACGCGCCCGAGCCTGCCCGCCCCCACACGGCACGCCGTGGGGGGCGACGAGGCACCCGTCCCCCCCGAGGGGGACGAGGGGCACGCCTCCCTTACCGACTCGACCCCCCCGCTCCTCAGACACACCAGCACAGTGGTTACCTGAGGAGGCCGACGGGAACAGGGAACGACACCGCCACTCGGCCTCGGGCGCCTGAGGGACGACCTGGAACGCTCCAGGGGCACCGCCAACGGCCTGGGGAACGCGCTCACGCGCCCGGGAAGGCGCGCGGCGCGGCGGCAACACGGCCCGCCCCACCGCGGGGAGGGCCGCCCGCGAGACACAGCCAAGAGGCACAGGCAGAGCATCCGCCGCGTCACGGAGACCCCGACACCGCCCACGCCACGAGGCACGGGGCGGGGGAGCGAGGTCGGGCCGGATTCCGCACCCCTGCCGCCTCCCACACGCCACTCGCAGCGGGGGAGAACGGGCGAGGGGACCCGCGGGCAGAGCGAGAAGAGCGGTCCCGTTCGCCATGAACGTCCGTCCCTCGTCTGGCACGGCTTAGGCCCGGCCCGGGAGAGCACAGCATCACCACATCGGTCGGCAGCATAACGCGAGGGACCCCCGAGCAAGGGAAGGCCGGCGAGGACAGCGAGCGGAGGAGCCTGCTTCAGCCTCACCGACCCCTCTCCTCCTCCAGCAAGCGCGGGCGACGACCCCAGGACGAGAACGCCTGACACGCACTGGCACGGAGCCGGTGGGATGGGGTAAGTCGCGACCGCACCCGGGTGCCGGCGGCAGGGAGTGCACGTGGTAGAGGACCCCGCGCCCCTAACCCCGCCGCCCTCGGGTACCAGAGACCGGAGGTGGCACCACGGTCGTGGGGGCGCCTGGAACGCACAAGAGCCGGCGCGCAGGCCCCAGCGGGCGGCTCAAGCGGCGGGGGTGGAAACGGGCGTCCTGTTCTCGGCCAGAGCCCGGAGCCCTCCCCGCACACGCATCCAGGCACCCGGAAGCTCTCGGGCGACTGTCACCCGAGCAGAGCGTGTCAGCACTTATCTGGCGGCACAAAACCACCCATTCGGGGGCAAGAATCGCCGCGCCCGGAGACGGGGCCCACCCACGGATCACCAGGGGAACCCCTGGATCA
This sequence comes from Equus asinus, assembly GCF_041296235.1. Taxonomy (NCBI): domain Eukaryota; kingdom Metazoa; phylum Chordata; class Mammalia; order Perissodactyla; family Equidae; genus Equus; species Equus asinus. The sequence goes on from NW_027224784.1 coordinate 105,094, forward strand.
CGGCCACGGCCACCAGACCCCAAGCACGACCCCATCGCCACCAGGCCCGGAGCTCCCGGGGCCATCTGGTCGACCCCAGAAGCGTGGCGGCAGGGGGAGCCGGGGACAGCCTCCCCGGGCCGCCCGCGCGGGCCGGGACCGGTCGGTCCCTCCCTCTGAGTCGCCGGGTCAGGACTTAGAAAAGAATTCCGCGGAGGCGCCTCCGGCGACCGGGCCCGGGGCGGGACCGTGGCTCCCGTCCCTCAGCCGGGGCTCCACCTACGCCTCGAGCCGGCCCCCTCCCGCCTCCGGACAAAGACGCGACCCGCGAAACTCGGAGAGAGAAGTCCGGTCCGACGGCCCGGACCCACCCCGGGCACGCGTCCGGGCCGGGGACGCCCTCCCCGGCCCGCCCTCGAGGGCTCCCGGGGCCGGTCCACGCTCTTCTCCAGGGCGGGACTTGGAAAAAAAAACTGCCACGGAGGAGGAGGCATCCGAGGACCGGGCCCGGTCCCCACCGCCAGAGCCGGTCGACTCGGAAGACCAGTGGGGAAAAGGCCAGCCCGGCGGCCGAGCCCGTCGCGCCCTCCACGGGCCTCCCCCGCAAGGCCCCGGCCGGTCGCCCACCTCCGGAGCGGGGCGCGGAAAGGGGATCGGCGACGCGGAAGGCCCGACCACCGGGCCGCCCTCGGGACGACGGCCGGGCACGGGACGAGCTCCCTCGCCCGTTCCCCCGCGGCGGCCCCCCACCCCCTCCCGGGGACGGAGGGGCACCGGCGGCTGCTGGTCGACCCGTCCGGGAGGCCCCACACCCCGGCCGGCACCGGGCGGCGCGGCGACAGCCACCTCGCTCAGTAGCCTGCACCTCCAATCTCCGGCGAGCGGGCGTCGCGCTCACGCCCCGGCGCCACCGGGCCAGATCCCGCCAGCGACGCCGGCCTCCCGGGACTCTGCCTCGGTCACCGCGGCCGAGTCCCGTCCCTTGGCCCGCGTCGCCGGAGCTCCGGAGGAAAGAGACGATATAAAAGCGGCCGCCAGGTGGCACCCGGCGACCGACGACCGCCTCAGCGGGACGGAGCCGGAGCGCGGGCCCGCCGGGGAGCACAGCCGGGCCGCCGGGCCGCCCGATCCCGTCCCGGAGCCCCCTCGGACCCAGCCTCCCGGCCCAGTGCGGCCCCGGGGCGTCCGCCCGCGGGCTCCCGGCCGCCAAGGCGCAGCCCCAGCCGCAGGAGGGGGACTCGGAAAAGGTTTCTCGGGCGATCACCGGGAAGGGGAAGGGGAGAGTTCCCCCCAGAGAGGCCAGGGGGCGGCCCGGGCCGGGCTGGGCCGGTGCGGCCGGGAGGCCGCCGCTTCCCGGAGCGGCTGGAGCGCCCCCGGGGTTCCCGGGAGGACTTAGAAAATCAGGGCGGGCGGGGACGGTCAAACCGAAACCAGGCACGTCATCCGAGAAGGACCGTGATGACGGGAGGAGGAAAGCTTTCCAGTCCAGAGGGCCTGTCGAAGGCAGGCGGAGAGTCTACCCGCTGAAACTGACGAAGATGGGCAAAAGAAGCTAGCTCAGGCGCCGACATTTAAGGAAATAAAAAAAAAAAAGCACGAGGGCGTGGAGAAATGGGGAAAAATCAACACTGAGAAATCTACCCTCTGAAACCGACGAAGATGGGCAACAGGGGCTAGCTCAGGTGGCAATTTTTAAGGAAAAATGAAAGGAAGTGCGTGGAGACCTGGGGAAAAAGCAACACGGAGAAATCTACCCTCTAGAACTGAGAAAGAAGCGCAACAGAGGCTAGCTCAGGTGGCAATCTTTAAGCAAAAAAAATAAGATAAAAAAATACAATGGCGAGGAGACCCGGTGAAAAAGCAACCCTGAAAAAGGTACCCTCTGAAACTGAGGAAGCAGGGCAACAGTGCCTAGCTCAGGTGACAATCTTTAAGCAAAAGAAACACACAAGGGCGTGGGGAGCTGGCGAAAAGGCAACACTGAGAAATCCACCCTCTGAAACTGAGGAAGATGGGCAACAGAGGCTACCTCAGGTGGCAATCGTTAAGCAAAAACAAAACCCAAAGGCGTGGAGACCTTGGATAAAAACCAACCCTGAAATATCTACCCTCTGAAACTGAGGAAGATGGGCAAGAGAGGCTGGCTTCATGTGGCAAACGTTAAGCAAAAGAAACACACAAGGGCGTGGAGACCTGGGGAAAAAGCAACACGGAGAAATCCACCCTCTGAAACTGAGGAAGATGGGCAAGAGAGGCTAGCTCAGGTGGCATTCGTTAAGCAAAAACAAAACCCAAAGGCGTGGAGACCTGGGGAAAAAGCAACCCTGAAATATCTACCCTCTGAAACTGAGGAAGATGCGCAAGAGAGGCTGCCTTCAGGTGGCAAACTTTAAGCAAAAGAAACACACAAGTGCGTGGAGACCGGGGAAAAAGCAGCACTGAGAAATCTACCTTCTGAAACTGACGAGGATGGGCAACAGAGGCTACCTCAGGTGGCAATCGGTAAGCAAAAGAAACACACAAGGGCGTGGAGACCTGGGGAAAAAGCCACACGGAGAAATCCACCCTCTGAAACTGAAGAAGATGGGCAACAGAGGCTAGCTCAGGTGGCAATCTTTAAGCAAAAAAAATAAAATAAAAAAATACAATGGCGAGGAGACCCGGTCAAAAAGCAACCCTGAAAAAGGTACCCTCTGAAACTGAGGAAGCAGGGCAACAATGCCTAGCTCAGGTGACAATCTTTAAGCAAAAGAAACACACAAGGGCGTGGAGACCTGGGGAAAAAGCATCACGGAGAAATCCTCCAGCTGAAACTGAGGAAGATGGGCAACAGAGGCTACCTCAGGTGGCAATCATTAAGCAAAAACAAAACACAAAGGCGTGGAGACCTTGGGAAAAAGCAACCCTGAAATATCTACCCTCTGAAACTGAGGAAGATGGGCAAGAGAGGCTGGCTTCAGGTGGCAAACGTTAAGCAAAAGAAACACACAAGGGCGTGGAGACCTGGGGAAACAGCAACACGGAGATATCTACCCTCTGAAACTGAGGAAGATGGGCAAGAGAGGCTGGCTTCAGGTGGCAATCGTTAAGCAAAAGAAACACACAAGGGCGTGGGGAGCTGGGGAAAAGGCAACACTGAGAAATCCACCCTCTGAAACGGACGAAGATGGGCAACAGAGGCTAGCTCAGGTGGCAATCGTTAAGCAAAAGAAACACACAAGGGCGTGGAGGCCTGGGGAAAAAGCAACACGGAGAAATCCACCCTCTGAAACTGAGGGACATGGGCAAAAGAAGCTAGCTCAGGTTGCAACCTTTAAGCAGAAAAAAAACACAAGGGCGTGCAGACCTGGCAAAAAAGCAACAGTGAGAAATCTACCCTCTGAAACCGACGAAGATGGACAACAGAGGCTAGCTCAGGTGGCAATTTTTAAGGAAAAATAAAAGGAAGTGCGTGGAGACCTGGGGAAAAAGCAACACGGAGAAATCTACCCTCTAGAACTGAGAAAGAAGCGCAACAGAGGCTAGCTCAGGTGGCAATCTTTAAGCGAAAAAAATAAGATAAAAAAATACAATGGCGAGGAGACCCGGTGAAAAAGCAACCCTGAAAAAGGTACCCTCTGAAACTGAGGAAGCAGGGCAACAGTGCCTAGCTCAGGTGACAATCTTTAAGCAAAAGAAACACACAAGGGCGTGGGGAGCTGGCGAAAAGGCAACACTGAGAAATCCACCCTCTGAAACGGACGAAGATGGGCAACAGAGGCTAGCTCAGGTGGCAATCTTTAAGCAAAAGAAACACACAAGGGCGTGGAGACCTGGGGAAAAAGCAACACGGAGAAATCCACCCTCTGAAACTGAGGAAGATGGGCAAGAGAGGCTACCTCAGGTGGCAATCCTTAAGCAAAAACAAAGCACAAAGGCGTGGAGCCCTGGGGACAAAGCAACCCTGAAATATCTACCCTCTGAAACTGAGGAACATGGGCAAGAGAGGCTAGCTCAGGTGGCACTCGTTAAGCAAAAACAAAACACAAAGGCGTGGAGACCTGGGGAAAAAGCAACCCTGAAATATCTACCCTCTGAAACTGAGGAAGATGGGCAAGAGAGGCTGGCTTCAGGTGGCAAACGTTAAGCAAAAGAAACACACAAGGGCGTGGAGACCTGGGGAAACAGCAATACGGAGATATCGACCCTCTGAAACTCAGGAAGATGGGCAAGAGAGGCTAGCTCAGGTGGCAATCGTTAAGCAAAAACAAAACCCAAAGGCGTGGAGACCTGGGGAAAAAGCAACCCTGAAATATCTACCCTCTGAAACTGAGGAAGATGGGCAAGAGAGGCTGGCTTCAGGTGGCAAACGTTAAGCAAAAGAAACACACAAGGGCGTGGAGACCTGGGGAAACAGCAATACGGAGATATCGACCCTCTGAAACTCAGGAAGATGGGCAAGAGAGGCTAGCTCAGGTGGCAATCGTTAAGCAAAAACAAAACCCAAAGGCGTGGAGACCTGGGGAAAAAGCAACCCTGAAATATCTACCCTCTGAAACTGAGGAAGATGGGCAAGAGAGGCTGGCTTCAGGTGGCAATCGTTAAGCAAAAGAAACACACAAGGGCGTGGGGAGCTGGGGAAAAGGCAACACTGAGAAATCCACCCTCTGAAACGGACGAAGATGGGCAACAGAGGCTAGCTCAGGTGGCAATCGTTAAGCAAAAGAAACACACAAGGGCGTGGAGGCCTGGGGAAAAAGCAACACGGAGAAATCCACCCTCTGAAACTGAGGGACATGGGCAAAAGAAGCTAGCTCAGGTTGCAACCTTTAAGCAGAAAAAAAACACAAGGGCGTGCAGACCTGGCAAAAAAGCAACAGTGAGAAATCTACCCTCTGAAACCGACGAAGATGGACAACAGAGGCTAGCTCAGGTGGCAATTTTTAAGGAAAAATAAAAGGAAGTGCGTGGAGACCTGGGGAAAAAGCAACACGGAGAAATCTACCCTCTAGAACTGAGAAAGAAGCGCAACAGAGGCTAGCTCAGGTGGCAATCTTTAAGCAAAAAAAATAAGATAAAAAAATACAATGGCGAGGAGACCCGGTGAAAAAGCAACCCTGAAAAAGGTACCCTCTGAAACTGAGGAAGCAGGGCAACAGTGCCTAGCTCAGGTGACAATCTTTAAGCAAAAGAAACACACAAGGGCGTGGGGAGCTGGCGAAAAGGCAACACTGAGAAATCCACCCTCTGAAACGGACGAAGATGGGCAACAGAGGCTAGCTCAGGTGGCAATCTTTAAGCAAAAGAAACACACAAGGGCGTGGAGACCTGGGGAAAAAGCAACACGGAGAAATCCACCCTCTGAAACTGAGGAAGATGGGCAAGAGAGGCTACCTCAGGTGGCAATCCTTAAGCAAAAACAAAGCACAAAGGCGTGGAGCCCTGGGGACAAAGCAACCCTGAAATATCTACCCTCTGAAACTGAGGAACATGGGCAAGAGAGGCTAGCTCAGGTGGCACTCGTTAAGCAAAAACAAAACACAAAGGCGTGGAGACCTGGGGAAAAAGCAACCCTGAAATATCTACCCTCTGAAACTGAGGAAGATGGGCAAGAGAGGCTGGCTTCAGGTGGCAATCTTTAAGCAAAAGAAACACACAAGGGCGTGGAGGCCTGGGGAAAAAGCAACACGGAGAAATCCACCCTCTGAAACTGAGGGACATGGGCAAAAGAAGCTAGCTCAGGTTGCAACCTTTAAGCAGAAAAAAAACACAAGGGCGTGCAGACCTGGCAAAAAAGCAACAGTGAGAAATCTACCCTCTGAAACCGACGAAGATGGACAACAGAGGCTAGCTCAGGTGGCAATTTTTAAGGAAAAATAAAAGGAAGTGCGTGGAGACCTGGGGAAAAAGCAACACGGAGAAATCTACCCTCTAGAACTGAGAAAGAAGCGCAACAGAGGCTAGCTCAGGTGGCAATCTTTAAGCAAAAAAAATAAGATAAAAAAATACAATGGCGAGGAGACCCGGTGAAAAAGCAACCCTGAAAAAGGTACCCTCTGAAACTGAGGAAGCAGGGCAACAGTGCCTAGCTCAGGTGACAATCTTTAAGCAAAAGAAACACACAAGGGCGTGGGGAGCTGGCGAAAAGGCAACACTGAGAAATCCACCCTCTGAAACGGACGAAGATGGGCAACAGAGGCTAGCTCAGGTGGCAATCTTTAAGCAAAAGAAACACACAAGGGCGTGGAGACCTGGGGAAAAAGCAACACGGAGAAATCCACCCTCTGAAACTGAGGAAGATGGGCAAGAGAGGCTACCTCAGGTGGCAATCCTTAAGCAAAAACAAAGCACAAAGGCGTGGAGCCCTGGGGACAAAGCAACCCTGAAATATCTACCCTCTGAAACTGAGGAACATGGGCAAGAGAGGCTAGCTCAGGTGGCACTCGTTAAGCAAAAACAAAACACAAAGGCGTGGAGCCCTGGGGACAAAGCAACCCTGAAATATCTACCCTCTGAAACTGAGGAACAAGGGCAAGAGAGGCTAGCTCAGGTGGCAATCGTTAAGCAAAAACAAAACACAAAGGCGTGGAGACCTGGGGAAAAAGCAACCCTGAAATATCTACCCTCTGAAACTGAGGAAGATGGGCAAGAGAGGCTGGCTTCAGGTGGCAAACGTTAAGCAAAAGAAACACACAAGGGCGTGGAGACCTGGGGAAACAGCAATACGGAGATATCGACCCTCTGAAACTCAGGAAGATGGGCAAGAGAGGCTAGCTCAGGTGGCAATCGTTAAGCAAAAACAAAACCCAAAGGCGTGGAGACCTGGGGAAAAAGCAACCCTGAAATATCTACCCTCTGAAACTGAGGAAGATGGGCAAGAGAGGCTGGCTTCAGGTGGCAATCGTTAAGCAAAAGAAACACACAAGGGCGTGGGGAGCTGGGGAAAAGGCAACACTGAGAAATCCACCCTCTGAAACGGACGAAGATGGGCAACAGAGGCTAGCTCAGGTGGCAATCGTTAAGCAAAAGAAACACACAAGGGCGTGGAGGCCTGGGGAAAAAGCAACACGGAGAAATCCACCCTCTGAAACTGAGGGACATGGGCAAAAGAAGCTAGCTCAGGTTGCAACCTTTAAGCAGAAAAAAAACACAAGGGCGTGCAGACCTGGCAAAAAAGCAACAGTGAGAAATCTACCCTCTGAAACCGACGAAGATGGACAACAGAGGCTAGCTCAGGTGGCAATTTTTAAGGAAAAATAAAAGGAAGTGCGTGGAGACCTGGGGAAAAAGCAACACGGAGAAATCTACCCTCTAGAACTGAGAAAGAAGCGCAACAGAGGCTAGCTCAGGTGGCAATCTTTAAGCAAAAAAAATAAGATAAAAAAATACAATGGCGAGGAGACCCGGTGAAAAAGCAACCCTGAAAAAGGTACCCTCTGAAACTGAGGAAGCAGGGCAACAGTGCCTAGCTCAGGTGACAATCTTTAAGCAAAAGAAACACACAAGGGCGTGGGGAGCTGGCGAAAAGGCAACACTGAGAAATCCACCCTCTGAAACGGACGAAGATGGGCAACAGAGGCTAGCTCAGGTGGCAATCTTTAAGCAAAAGAAACACACAAGGGCGTGGAGACCTGGGGAAAAAGCAACACGGAGAAATCCACCCTCTGAAACTGAGGAAGATGGGCAAGAGAGGCTACCTCAGGTGGCAATCCTTAAGCAAAAACAAAGCACAAAGGCGTGGAGCCCTGGGGACAAAGCAACCCTGAAATATCTACCCTCTGAAACTGAGGAACATGGGCAAGAGAGGCTAGCTCAGGTGGCACTCGTTAAGCAAAAACAAAACACAAAGGCGTGGAGACCTGGGGAAAAAGCAACCCTGAAATATCTACCCTCTGAAACTGAGGAAGATGGGCAAGAGAGGCTGGCTTCAGGTGGCAATCTTTAAGCAAAAGAAACACACAAGGGCGTGGAGGCCTGGGGAAAAAGCAACACGGAGAAATCCACCCTCTGAAACTGAGGGACATGGGCAAAAGAAGCTAGCTCAGGTTGCAACCTTTAAGCAGAAAAAAAACACAAGGGCGTGCAGACCTGGCAAAAAAGCAACAGTGAGAAATCTACCCTCTGAAACCGACGAAGATGGACAACAGAGGCTAGCTCAGGTGGCAATTTTTAAGGAAAAATAAAAGGAAGTGCGTGGAGACCTGGGGAAAAAGCAACACGGAGAAATCTACCCTCTAGAACTGAGAAAGAAGCGCAACAGAGGCTAGCTCAGGTGGCAATCTTTAAGCAAAAAAAATAAGATAAAAAAATACAATGGCGAGGAGACCCGGTGAAAAAGCAACCCTGAAAAAGGTACCCTCTGAAACTGAGGAAGCAGGGCAACAGTGCCTAGCTCAGGTGACAATCTTTAAGCAAAAGAAACACACAAGGGCGTGGGGAGCTGGCGAAAAGGCAACACTGAGAAATCCACCCTCTGAAACGGACGAAGATGGGCAACAGAGGCTAGCTCAGGTGGCAATCTTTAAGCAAAAGAAACACACAAGGGCGTGGAGACCTGGGGAAAAAGCAACACGGAGAAATCCACCCTCTGAAACTGAGGAAGATGGGCAAGAGAGGCTACCTCAGGTGGCAATCCTTAAGCAAAAACAAAGCACAAAGGCGTGGAGCCCTGGGGACAAAGCAACCCTGAAATATCTACCCTCTGAAACTGAGGAACATGGGCAAGAGAGGCTAGCTCAGGTGGCACTCGTTAAGCAAAAACAAAACACAAAGGCGTGGAGACCTGGGGAAAAAGCAACCCTGAAATATCTACCCTCTGAAACTGAGGAAGATGGGCAAGAGAGGCTGGCTTCAGGTGGCAATCTTTAAGCAAAAGAAACACACAAGGGCGTGGAGGCCTGGGGAAAAAGCAACACGGAGAAATCCACCCTCTGAAACTGAGGGACATGGGCAAAAGAAGCTAGCTCAGGTTGCAACCTTTAAGCAGAAAAAAAACACAAGGGCGTGCAGACCTGGCAAAAAAGCAACAGTGAGAAATCTACCCTCTGAAACCGACGAAGATGGACAACAGAGGCTAGCTCAGGTGGCAATTTTTAAGGAAAAATAAAAGGAAGTGCGTGGAGACCTGGGGAAAAAGCAACACGGAGAAATCTACCCTCTAGAACTGAGAAAGAAGCGCAACAGAGGCTAGCTCAGGTGGCAATCTTTAAGCAAAAAAAATAAGATAAAAAAATACAATGGCGAGGAGACCCGGTGAAAAAGCAACCCTGAAAAAGGTACCCTCTGAAACTGAGGAAGCAGGGCAACAGTGCCTAGCTCAGGTGACAATCTTTAAGCAAAAGAAACACACAAGGGCGTGGGGAGCTGTCGAAAAGGCAACACTGAGAAATCCACCCTCTGAAACGGACGAAGATGGGCAACAGAGGCTAGCTCAGGTGGCAATCGTTAAGCAAAAGAAACACACAAGGGCGTGGAGACCTGGGGAAAAAGCAACACGGAGAAATCCACCCTCTGAAACTGAGGAAGATGGGCAAGAGAGGCTACCTCAGGTGGCAATCGTTAAGCAAAAACAAAGCACAAAGGCGTGGAGACCTGGGGAAAAAGCAACCCTGAAACATCTACCCTCTGAAACTGAGGAAGATGGGCAAGAGAGGCTGGCCTCAGGTGGCAAACTTTAAGCAAAAGAAACACACAAGGGCGTGGAGACCTGGGGAAAAAGCAACACGGAGAAATCCACCCTCTGAAACCGTGGAAGATGGGCAACAGAGGCTACCTCAGGTGGCAATCTTTAAGCAAAAAAAATAAAATAAAAAAATACAATGGCGAGGAGACCCGGTCAAAAAGCAACCCTGAAACAGGTACCCTCTGAAACTGAGGAAGCAGGGCAACAATGCCTAGCTCAGGTGACAATCTTTAAGCAAAAGAAACACACAAGGGCGTGGAGACCTGGGGAAAAAGCATCACGGAGAAATCCTCCAGCTGAAACTGAGGCAGATGGGCAACAGAGGCTACCTCAGGTGGCAATCGTTAAGCAAAAACAAAACCCAAAGGCGTGGAGACCTTGGATAAAAACCAACCCTGAAATATCTACCCTCTGAAACTGAGGAAGATGGGCAAGAGAGGCTGGCTTCATGTGGCAAACGTTAAGCAAAAGAAACACACAAGGGCGTGGAGACCTGGGGAAAAAGCAACACGGAGAAATCCACCCTCTGAAACTGAGGAAGATGGGCAAGAGAGGCTAGCTCAGGTGGCATTCGTTAAGCAAAAACAAAACCCAAAGGCGTGGAGACCTGGGGAAAAAGCAACCCTGAAATATCTACCCTCTGAAACTGAGGAAGATGCGCAAGAGAGGCTGCCTTCAGGTGGCAAACTTTAAGCAAAAGAAACACACAAGTGCGTGGAGACCGGGGAAAAAGCAGCACTGAGAAATCTACCTTCTGAAACTGACGAGGATGGGCAACAGAGGCTACCTCAGGTGGCAATCGGTAAGCAAAAGAAACACACAAGGGCGTGGAGACCTGGGGAAAAAGCCACACGGAGAAATCCACCCTCTGAAACTGAAGAAGATGGGCAACAGAGGCTAGCTCAGGTGGCAATCTTTAAGCAAAAAAAATAAAATAAAAAAATACAATGGCGAGGAGACCCGGTCAAAAAGCAACCCTGAAAAAGGTACCCTCTGAAACTGAGGAAGCAGGGCAACAATGCCTAGCTCAGGTGACAATCTTTAAGCAAAAGAAACACACAAGGGCGTGGAGACCTGGGGAAACAGCAACACGGAGATATCGACCCTCTGAAACTCAGGAAGATGGGCAAGAGAGGCTAGCTCAGGTGGCAATCGTTAAGCAAAAACAAAACCCAAAGGCGTGGAGACCTGGGGAAAAAGCAACCCTGAAATATCTACCCTCTGAAACTGAGGAAGATGGGCAAGAGAGGCTGGCTTCAGGTGGCAATCTTTAAGCAAAAGAAACACACAAGGGCGTGGGGAGCTGGGGAAAAGGCAACACTGAGAAATCCACCCTCTGAAACGGACGAAATGGGCAACAGAGGCTAGCTCAGGTGGCAATCGTTAAGCAAAAGAAACACACAAGGGCGTGGAGGCCTGGGGAAAAAGCAACACGGAGAAATCCACCCTCTGAAACTGAGGGACATGGGCAAAAGAAGCTAGCTCAGGTTGCAACCTTTAAGCAGAAAAAAAACACAAGGGCGTGCAGACCTGGCAAAAAAGCAACAGTGAGAAATCTACCCTCTGAAACCGACGAAGATGGACAACAGAGACTAGCTCAGGTGGCAATTTTTAAGGAAAAATAAAAGGAAGTGCGTGGAGACCTGGGGAAAAAGCAACACGGAGAAATCTACCCTCTAGAACTGAGAAAGAAGCGCAACAGAGGCTAGCTCAGGTGGCAATCTTTAAGCAAAAAAAATAAGATAAAAAAATACAATGGCGAGGAGACCCGGTGAAAAAGCAACCCTGAAAAAGGTACCCTCTGAAACTGAGGAAGCAGGGCAACAGTGCCTAGCTCAGGTGACAATCTTTAAGCAAAAGAAACACACAAGGGCGTGGGGAGCTGGCGAAAAGGCAACACTGAGAAATCCACCCTCTGAAACGGACGAAGATGGGCAACAGAGGCTAGCTCAGGTGGCAATCTTTAAGCAAAAGAAACACACAAGGGCGTGGAGACCTGGGGAAAAAGCAACACGGAGAAATCCACCCTCTGAAACTGAGGAAGATGGGCAAGAGAGGCTACCTCAGGTGGCAATCCTTAAGCAAAAACAAAGCACAAAGGCGTGGAGCCCTGGGGACAAAGCAACCCTGAAATATCTACCCTCTGAAACTGAGGAACATGGGCAAGAGAGGCTAGCTCAGGTGGCACTCGTTAAGCAAAAACAAAACACAAAGGCGTGGAGACCTGGGGAAAAAGCAACCCTGAAATATCTACCCTCTGAAACTGAGGAAGATGGGCAAGAGAGGCTGGCTTCAGGTGGCAAACGTTAAGCAAAAGAAACACACAAGGGCGTGGAGACCTGGGGAAACAGCAACACGGAGATATCGACCCTCTGAAACTCAGGAAGATGGGCAAGAGAGGCTAGCTCAGGTGGCAATCGTTAAGCAAAAACAAAACCCAAAGGCGTGGAGACCTGGGGAAAAAGCAACCCTGAAATATCTACCCTCTGAAACTGAGGAAGATGGGCAAGAGAGGCTGGCTTCAGGTGGCAATCTTTAAGCAAAAGAAACACACAAGGTCGTGGGGAGCTGGGGAAAAGGCAACACTGAGAAATCCACCCTCTGAAACGGACGAAGATGGGCAACAGAGGCTAGCTCAGGTGGCAATCGTTAAGCAAAAGAAACACACAAGGGCGTGGAGGCCTGGGGAAAAAGCAACACGGAGAAATCCACCCTCTGAAACTGAGGGACATGGGCAAAAGAAGCTAGCTCAGGTTGCAACCTTTAAGCAGAAAAAAAACACAAGGGCGTGCAGACCTGGCAAAAAAGCAACAGTGAGAAATCTACCCTCTGAAACCGACGAAGATGGACAACAGAGGCTAGCTCAGGTGGCAATTTTTAAGGAAAAATGAAAGGAAGTGCGTGGAGACCTGGGGAAAAAGCAACACGGAGAAATCTACCCTCTAGAACTGAGAAAGAAGCGCAACAGAGGCTAGCTCAGGTGGCAATCTTTAAGCGAAAAAAATAAGATAAAAAAATACAATGGCGAGGAGACCCGGTGAAAAAGCAACCCTGAAAAAGGTACCCTCTGAAACTGAGGAAGCAGGGCCACAGTGCCTAGCTCAGGTGACAATCTTTAAGCAAAAGAAACACACAAGGGCGTGGGGAGCTGGCGAAAAGGCAACACTGAGAAATCCACCCTCTGAAACGGACGAAGATGGGCAACAGAGGCTAGCTCAGGTGGCAATCTTTAAGCAAAAGAAACACACAAGGGCGTGGAGACCTGGGGAAAAAGCAACACGGAGAAATCCACCCTCTGAAACTGAGGAAGATGGGCAAGAGAGGCTACCTCAGGTGGCAATCCTTAAGCAAAAACAAAGCACAAAGGCGTGGAGCCCTGGGGACAAAGCAACCCTGAAATATCTACCCTCTGAAACTGAGGAACATGGGCAAGAGAGGCTAGCTCAGGTGGCAATCGTTAAGCAACAACAAAACACAAAGGCGTGGAGACCTGGGGAAAAAGCAACCCTGAAATATCTACCCTCTGAAACTGAGGAAGATGGGCAAGAGAGGCTGGCTTCAGGTGGCAAACGTTAAACAAAAGAAACACACAAGGGCGTGGAGACCTGGGGAAACAGCAACACGGAGATATCGACCCTCTGAAACTCAGGAAGATGGGCAAGAGAGGCTAGCTCAGGTGGCAATCGTTAAGCAAAAACAAAACCCAAAGGCGTGGAGACCTGGGGAAAAAGCAACCCTGAAATATCTACCCTCTGAAACTGAGGAAGATGGGCAAGAGAGGCTGGCTTCAGGTGGCAATCTTTAAGCAAAAGAAACACACAAGGGCGTGGGGAGCTGGGGAAAAGGCAACACTGAGAAATCCACCCTCTGAAACGGACGAAATGGGCAACAGAGGCTAGCTCAGGTGGCAATCGTTAAGCAAAAGAAACACACAAGGGCGTGGAGGCCTGGGGAAAAAGCAACACGGAGAAATCCACCCTCTGAAACTGAGGGACATGGGCAAAAGAAGCTAGCTCAGGTTGCAACCTTTAAGCAGAAAAAAAACACAAGGGCGTGCAGACCTGGCAAAAAAGCAACAGTGAGAAATCTACCCTCTGAAACCGACGAAGATGGACAACAGAGACTAGCTCAGGTGGCAATTTTTAAGGAAAAATAAAAGGAAGTGCGTGGAGACCTGGGGAAAAAGCAACACGGAGAAATCTACCCTCTAGAACTGAGAAAGAAGCGCAACAGAGGCTAGCTCAGGTGGCAATCTTTAAGCAAAAAAAATAAGATAAAAAAATACAATGGCGAGGAGACCCGGTGAAAAAGCAACCCTGAAAAAGGTACCCTCTGAAACTGAGGAAGCAGGGCAACAGTGCCTAGCTCAGGTGACAATCTTTAAGCAAAAGAAACACACAAGGGCGTGGGGAGCTGGCGAAAAGGCAACACTGAGAAATCCACCCTCTGAAACGGACGAAGATGGGCAACAGAGGCTAGCTCAGGTGGCAATCTTTAAGCAAAAGAAACACACAAGGGCGTGGAGACCTGGGGAAAAAGCAACACGGAGAAATCCACCCTCTGAAACTGAGGAAGATGGGCAAGAGAGGCTACCTCAGGTGGCAATCCTTAAGCAAAAACAAAGCACAAAGGCGTGGAGCCCTGGGGACAAAGCAACCCTGAAATATCTACCCTCTGAAACTGAGGAACATGGGCAAGAGAGGCTAGCTCAGGTGGCACTCGTTAAGCAAAAACAAAACACAAAGGCGTGGAGACCTGGGGAAAAAGCAACCCTGAAATATCTACCCTCTGAAACTGAGGAAGATGGGCAAGAGAGGCTGGCTTCAGGTGGCAATCTTTAAGCAAAAGAAACACACAAGGGCGTGGAGGCCTGGGGAAAAAGCAACACGGAGAAATCCACCCTCTGAAACTGAGGGACATGGGCAAAAGAAGCTAGCTCAGGTTGCAACCTTTAAGCAGAAAAAAAACACAAGGGCGTGCAGACCTGGCAAAAAAGCAACAGTGAGAAATCTACCCTCTGAAACCGACGAAGATGGACAACAGAGGCTAGCTCAGGTGGCAATTTTTAAGGAAAAATAAAAGGAAGTGCGTGGAGACCTGGGGAAAAAGCAACACGGAGAAATCTACCCTCTAGAACTGAGAAAGAAGCGCAACAGAGGCTAGCTCAGGTGGCAATCTTTAAGCAAAAAAAATAAGATAAAAAAATACAATGGCGAGGAGACCCGGTGAAAAAGCAACCCTGAAAAAGGTACCCTCTGAAACTGAGGAAGCAGGGCAACAGTGCCTAGCTCAGGTGACAATCTTTAAGCAAAAGAAACACACAAGGGCGTGGGGAGCTGGCGAAAAGGCAACACTGAGAAATCCACCCTCTGAAACGGACGAAGATGGGCAACAGAGGCTAGCTCAGGTGGCAATCTTTAAGCAAAAGAAACACACAAGGGCGTGGAGACCTGGGGAAAAAGCAACACGGAGAAATCCACCCTCTGAAACTGAGGAAGATGGGCAAGAGAGGCTACCTCAGGTGGCAATCCTTAAGCAAAAACAAAGCACAAAGGCGTGGAGCCCTGGGGACAAAGCAACCCTGAAATATCTACCCTCTGAAACTGAGGAACATGGGCAAGAGAGGCTAGCTCAGGTGGCACTCGTTAAGCAAAAACAAAACACAAAGGCGTGGAGACCTGGGGAAAAAGCAACCCTGAAATATCTACCCTCTGAAACTGAGGAAGATGGGCAAGAGAGGCTGGCTTCAGGTGGCAATCTTTAAGCAAAAGAAACACACAAGGGCGTGGAGGCCTGGGGAAAAAGCAACACGGAGAAATCCACCCTCTGAAACTGAGGGACATGGGCAAAAGAAGCTAGCTCAGGTTGCAACCTTTAAGCAGAAAAAAAACACAAGGGCGTGCAGACCTGGCAAAAAATCAACACTGAGAAATCTACCCTCTGAAACCGACGAAGATGGGCAACAGGGGCTAGCTCAGGTGGCAATTTTTAAGGAAAAATGAAAGGAAGTGCGTGGAGACCTGGGGAAAAAGCAACACGGAGAAATCTACCCTCTAGAACTGAGAAAGAAGCGCAACAGAGGCTAGCTCAGGTGGCAATCTTTAAGCAAAAAAAATAAGATAAAAAAATACAATGGCGAGGAGACCCGGTGAAAAAGCAACCCTGAAAAAGGTACCCTCTGAAACTGAGGAAGCAGGGCAACAGTGCCTAGCTCAGGTGACAATCTTTAAGCAAAAGAAACACACAAGGGCGTGGGGAGCTGGCGAAAAGGCAACACTGAGAAATCCACCCTCTGAAACGGACGAAGATGGGCAACAGAGGCTAGCTCAGGTGGCAATCGTTAAGCAAAAGAAACACACAAGGGCGTGGAGACCTGGGGAAAAAGCAACACGGAGAAATCCACCCTCTGAAACTGAGGAAGATGGGCAAGAGAGGCTACCTCAGGTGGCAATCCTTAAGCAAAAACAAAGCACAAAGGCGTGGAGCCCTGGGGACAAAGCAACCCTGAAATATCTACCCTCTGAAACTGAGGAACATGGGCAAGAGAGGCTAGCTCAGGTGGCACTCGTTAAGCAAAAACAAAACACAAAGGCGTGGAGACCTGGGGAAAAAGCAACCCTGAAATATCTACCCTCTGAAACTGAGGAAGATGGGCAAGAGAGGCTGGCTTCAGGTGGCAATCTTTAAGCAAAAGAAACACACAAGGGCGTGGAGGCCTGGGGAAAAAGCAACACGGAGAAATCCACCCTCTGAAACTGAGGGACATGGGCAAAAGAAGCTAGCTCAGGTTGCAACCTTTAAGCAGAAAAAAAACACAAGGGCGTGCAGACCTGGCAAAAAAGCAACAGTGAGAAATCTACCCTCTGAAACCGACGAAGATGGACAACAGAGGCTAGCTCAGGTGGCAATTTTTAAGGAAAAATAAAAGGAAGTGCGTGGAGACCTGGGGAAAAAGCAACACGGAGAAATCTACCCTCTAGAACTGAGAAAGAAGCGCAACAGAGGCTAGCTCAGGTGGCAATCTTTAAGCAAAAAAAATAAGATAAAAAAATACAATGGCGAGGAGACCCGGTGAAAAAGCAACCCTGAAAAAGGTACCCTCTGAAACTGAGGAAGCAGGGCAACAGTGCCTAGCTCAGGTGACAATCTTTAAGCAAAAGAAACACACAAGGGCGTGGGGAGCTGGCGAAAAGGCAACACTGAGAAATCCACCCTCTGAAACGGACGAAGATGGGCAACAGAGGCTAGCTCAGGTGGCAATCGTTAAGCAAAAGAAACACACAAGGGCGTGGAGACCTGGGGAAAAAGCAACACGGAGAAATCCACCCTCTGAAACTGAGGAAGATGGGCAAGAGAGGCTACCTCAGGTGGCAATCCTTAAGCAAAAACAAAGCACAAAGGCGTGGAGCCCTGGGGACAAAGCAACCCTGAAATATCTACCCTCTGAAACTGAGGAACATGGGCAAGAGAGGCTAGCTCAGGTGGCACTCGTTAAGCAAAAACAAAACACAAAGGCGTGGAGACCTGGGGAAAAAGCAACCCTGAAATATCTACCCTCTGAAACTGAGGAAGATGGGCAAGAGAGGCTGGCTTCAGGTGGCAATCTTTAAGCAAAAGAAACACACAAGGGCGTGGAGGCCTGGGGAAAAAGCAACACGGAGAAATCCACCCTCTGAAACTGAGGGACATGGGCAAAAGAAGCTAGCTCAGGTTGCAACCTTTAAGCAGAAAAAAAACACAAGGGCGTGCAGACCTGGCAAAAAAGCAACAGTGAGAAATCTACCCTCTGAAACCGACGAAGATGGACAACAGAGGCTAGCTCAGGTGGCAATTTTTAAGGAAAAATAAAAGGAAGTGCGTGGAGACCTGGGGAAAAAGCAACACGGAGAAATCTACCCTCTAGAACTGAGAAAGAAGCGCAACAGAGGCTAGCTCAGGTGGCAATCTTTAAGCAAAAAAAATAAGATAAAAAAATACAATGGCGAGGAGACCCGGTGAAAAAGCAACCCTGAAAAAGGTACCCTCTGAAACTGAGGAAGCAGGGCAACAGTGCCTAGCTCAGGTGACAATCTTTAAGCAAAAGAAACACACAAGGGCGTGGGGAGCTGGCGAAAAGGCAACACTGAGAAATCCACCCTCTGAAACGGACGAAGATGGGCAACAGAGGCTAGCTCAGGTGGCAATCTTTAAGCAAAAGAAACACACAAGGGCGTGGAGACCTGGGGAAAAAGCAACACGGAGAAATCCACCCTCTGAAACTGAGGAAGATGGGCAAGAGAGGCTACCTCAGGTGGCAATCCTTAAGCAAAAACAAAGCACAAAGGCGTGGAGCCCTGGGGACAAAGCAACCCTGAAATATCTACCCTCTGAAACTGAGGAACATGGGCAAGAGAGGCTAGCTCAGGTGGCACTCGTTAAGCAAAAACAAAACACAAAGGCGTGGAGACCTGGGGAAAAAGCAACCCTGAAATATCTACCCTCTGAAACTGAGGAAGATGGGCAAGAGAGGCTGGCTTCAGGTGGCAATCTTTAAGCAAAAGAAACACACAAGGGCGTGGAGGCCTGGGGAAAAAGCAACACGGAGAAATCCACCCTCTGAAACTGAGGGACATGGGCAAAAGAAGCTAGCTCAGGTTGCAACCTTTAAGCAGAAAAAAAACACAAGGGCGTGCAGACCTGGCAAAAAATCAACACTGAGAAATCTACCCTCTGAAACCGACGAAGATGGGCAACAGGGGCTAGCTCAGGTGGCAATTTTTAAGGAAAAATGAAAGGAAGTGCGTGGAGACCTGGGGAAAAAGCAACACGGAGAAATCTACCCTCTAGAACTGAGAAAGAAGCGCAACAGAGGCTAGCTCAGGTGGCAATCTTTAAGCAAAAAAAATAAGATAAAAAAATACAATGGCGAGGAGACCCGGTGAAAAAGCAACCCTGAAAAAGGTACCCTCTGAAACTGAGGAAGCAGGGCAACAGTGCCTAGCTCAGGTGACAATCTTTAAGCAAAAGAAACACACAAGGGCGTGGGGAGCTGGCGAAAAGGCAACACTGAGAAATCCACCCTCTGAAACGGACGAAGATGGGCAACAGAGGCTAGCTCAGGTGGCAATCTTTAAGCAAAAGAAACACACAAGGGCGTGGAGACCTGGGGAAAAAGCAACACGGAGAAATCCACCCTCTGAAACTGAGGAAGATGGGCAAGAGAGGCTACCTCAGGTGGCAATCCTTAAGCAAAAACAAAGCACAAAGGCGTGGAGCCCTGGGGACAAAGCAACCCTGAAATATCTACCCTCTGAAACTGAGGAACATGGGCAAGAGAGGCTAGCTCAGGTGGCACTCGTTAAGCAAAAACAAAACACAAAGGCGTGGAGACCTGGGGAAAAAGCAACCCTGAAATATCTACCCTCTGAAACTGAGGAAGATGGGCAAGAGAGGCTGGCTTCAGGTGGCAATCTTTAAGCAAAAGAAACACACAAGGGCGTGGAGGCCTGGGGAAAAAGCAACACGGAGAAATCCACCCTCTGAAACTGAGGGACATGGGCAAAAGAAGCTAGCTCAGGTTGCAACCTTTAAGCAGAAAAAAAACACAAGGGCGTGCAGACCTGGCAAAAAATCAACACTGAGAAATCTACCCTCTGAAACCGACGAAGATGGGCAACAGGGGCTAGCTCAGGTGGCAATTTTTAAGGAAAAATGAAAGGAAGTGCGTGGAGACCTGGGGAAAAAGCAACACGGAGAAATCTACCCTCTAGAACTGAGAAAGAAGCGCAACAGAGGCTAGCTCAGGTGGCAATCTTTAAGCAAAAAAAATAAGATAAAAAAATACAATGGCGAGGAGACCCGGTGAAAAAGCAACCCTGAAAAAGGTACCCTCTGAAACTGAGGAAGCAGGGCAACAGTGCCTAGCTCAGGTGACAATCTTTAAGCAAAAGAAACACACAAGGGCGTGGGGAGCTGGCGAAAAGGCAACACTGAGAAATCCACCCTCTGAAACGGACGAAGATGGGCAACAGAGGCTAGCTCAGGTGGCAATCGTTAAGCAAAAGAAACACACAAGGGCGTGGAGACCTGGGGAAAAAGCAACACGGAGAAATCCACCCTCTGAAACTGAGGAAGATGGGCAAGAGAGGCTACCTCAGGTGGCAATCCTTAAGCAAAAACAAAGCACAAAGGCGTGGAGCCCTGGGGACAAAGCAACCCTGAAATATCTACCCTCTGAAACTGAGGAACATGGGCAAGAGAGGCTAGCTCAGGTGGCACTCGTTAAGCAAAAACAAAACACAAAGGCGTGGAGACCTGGGGAAAAAGCAACCCTGAAATATCTACCCTCTGAAACTGAGGAAGATGGGCAAGAGAGGCTGGCTTCAGGTGGCAATCTTTAAGCAAAAGAAACACACAAGGGCGTGGAGGCCTGGGGAAAAAGCAACACGGAGAAATCCACCCTCTGAAACTGAGGGACATGGGCAAAAGAAGCTAGCTCAGGTTGCAACCTTTAAGCAGAAAAAAAACACAAGGGCGTGCAGACCTGGCAAAAAAGCAACAGTGAGAAATCTACCCTCTGAAACCGACGAAGATGGACAACAGAGGCTAGCTCAGGTGGCAATTTTTAAGGAAAAATAAAAGGAAGTGCGTGGAGACCTGGGGAAAAAGCAACACGGAGAAATCTACCCTCTAGAACTGAGAAAGAAGCGCAACAGAGGCTAGCTCAGGTGGCAATCTTTAAGCAAAAAAAATAAGATAAAAAAATACAATGGCGAGGAGACCCGGTGAAAAAGCAACCCTGAAAAAGGTACCCTCTGAAACTGAGGAAGCAGGGCAACAGTGCCTAGCTCAGGTGACAATCTTTAAGCAAAAGAAACACACAAGGGCGTGGGGAGCTGGCGAAAAGGCAACACTGAGAAATCCACCCTCTGAAACGGACGAAGATGGGCAACAGAGGCTAGCTCAGGTGGCAATCTTTAAGCAAAAGAAACACACAAGGGCGTGGAGACCTGGGGAAAAAGCAACACGGAGAAATCCACCCTCTGAAACTGAGGAAGATGGGCAAGAGAGGCTACCTCAGGTGGCAATCCTTAAGCAAAAACAAAGCACAAAGGCGTGGAGCCCTGGGGACAAAGCAACCCTGAAATATCTACCCTCTGAAACTGAGGAACATGGGCAAGAGAGGCTAGCTCAGGTGGCACTCGTTAAGCAAAAACAAAACACAAAGGCGTGGAGACCTGGGGAAAAAGCAACCCTGAAATATCTACCCTCTGAAACTGAGGAAGATGGGCAAGAGAGGCTGGCTTCAGGTGGCAATCTTTAAGCAAAAGAAACACACAAGGGCGTGGAGGCCTGGGGAAAAAGCAACACGGAGAAATCCACCCTCTGAAACTGAGGGACATGGGCAAAAGAAGCTAGCTCAGGTTGCAACCTTTAAGCAGAAAAAAAACACAAGGGCGTGCAGACCTGGCAAAAAATCAACACTGAGAAATCTACCCTCTGAAACCGACGAAGATGGGCAACAGGGGCTAGCTCAGGTGGCAATTTTTAAGGAAAAATGAAAGGAAGTGCGTGGAGACCTGGGGAAAAAGCAACACGGAGAAATCTACCCTCTAGAACTGAGAAAGAAGCGCAACAGAGGCTAGCTCAGGTGGCAATCTTTAAGCAAAAAAAATAAGATAAAAAAATACAATGGCGAGGAGACCCGGTGAAAAAGCAACCCTGAAAAAGGTACCCTCTGAAACTGAGGAAGCAGGGCAACAGTGCCTAGCTCAGGTGACAATCTTTAAGCAAAAGAAACACACAAGGGCGTGGGGAGCTGGCGAAAAGGCAACACTGAGAAATCCACCCTCTGAAACGGACGAAGATGGGCAACAGAGGCTAGCTCAGGTGGCAATCGTTAAGCAAAAGAAACACACAAGGGCGTGGAGACCTGGGGAAAAAGCAACACGGAGAAATCCACCCTCTGAAACTGAGGAAGATGGGCAAGAGAGGCTACCTCAGGTGGCAATCCTTAAGCAAAAACAAAGCACAAAGGCGTGGAGCCCTGGGGACAAAGCAACCCTGAAATATCTACCCTCTGAAACTGAGGAACATGGGCAAGAGAGGCTAGCTCAGGTGGCACTCGTTAAGCAAAAACAAAACACAAAGGCGTGGAGACCTGGGGAAAAAGCAACCCTGAAATATCTACCCTCTGAAACTGAGGAAGATGGGCAAGAGAGGCTGGCTTCAGGTGGCAATCTTTAAGCAAAAGAAACACACAAGGGCGTGGAGGCCTGGGGAAAAAGCAACACGGAGAAATCCACCCTCTGAAACTGAGGGACATGGGCAAAAGAAGCTAGCTCAGGTTGCAACCTTTAAGCAGAAAAAAAACACAAGGGCGTGCAGACCTGGCAAAAAAGCAACAGTGAGAAATCTACCCTCTGAAACCGACGAAGATGGACAACAGAGGCTAGCTCAGGTGGCAATTTTTAAGGAAAAATAAAAGGAAGTGCGTGGAGACCTGGGGAAAAAGCAACACGGAGAAATCTACCCTCTAGAACTGAGAAAGAAGCGCAACAGAGGCTAGCTCAGGTGGCAATCTTTAAGCAAAAAAAATAAGATAAAAAAATACAATGGCGAGGAGACCCGGTGAAAAAGCAACCCTGAAAAAGGTACCCTCTGAAACTGAGGAAGCAGGGCCACAGTGCCTAGCTCAGGTGACAATCTTTAAGCAAAAGAAACACACAAGGGCGTGGGGAGCTGGCGAAAAGGCAACACTGAGAAATCCACCCTCTGAAACGGACGAAGATGGGCAACAGAGGCTAGCTCAGGTGGCAATCGTTAAGCAAAAGAAACACACAAGGGCGTGGAGACCTGGGGAAAAAGCAACACGGAGAAATCCACCCTCTGAAACTGAGGAAGATGGGCAAGAGAGGCTACCTCAGGTGGCAATCCTTAAGCAAAAACAAAGCACAAAGGCGTGGAGCCCTGGGGACAAAGCAACCCTGAAATATCTACCCTCTGAAACTGAGGAACATGGGCAAGAGAGGCTAGCTCAGGTGGCACTCGTTAAGCAAAAACAAAACACAAAGGCGTGGAGACCTGGGGAAAAAGCAACCCTGAAATATCTACCCTCTGAAACTGAGGAAGATGGGCAAGAGAGGCTGGCTTCAGGTGGCAATCTTTAAGCAAAAGAAACACACAAGGGCGTGGAGGCCTGGGGAAAAAGCAACACGGAGAAATCCACCCTCTGAAACTGAGGGACATGGGCAAAAGAAGCTAGCTCAGGTTGCAACCTTTAAGCAGAAAAAAAACACAAGGGCGTGCAGACCTGGCAAAAAAGCAACAGTGAGAAATCTACCCTCTGAAACCGACGAAGATGGACAACAGAGGCTAGCTCAGGTGGCAATTTTTAAGGAAAAATAAAAGGAAGTGCGTGGAGACCTGGGGAAAAAGCAACACGGAGAAATCTACCCTCTAGAACTGAGAAAGAAGCGCAACAGAGGCTAGCTCAGGTGGCAATCTTTAAGCAAAAAAAATAAGATAAAAAAATACAATGGCGAGGAGACCCGGTGAAAAAGCAACCCTGAAAAAGGTACCCTCTGAAACTGAGGAAGCAGGGCAACAGTGCCTAGCTCAGGTGACAATCTTTAAGCAAAAGAAACACACAAGGGCGTGGGGAGCTGGCGAAAAGGCAACACTGAGAAATCCACCCTCTGAAACGGACGAAGATGGGCAACAGAGGCTAGCTCAGGTGGCAATCGTTAAGCAAAAGAAACACACAAGGGCGTGGAGACCTGGGGAAAAAGCAACACGGAGAAATCCACCCTCTGAAACTGAGGAAGATGGGCAAGAGAGGCTACCTCAGGTGGCAATCCTTAAGCAAAAACAAAGCACAAAGGCGTGGAGCCCTGGGGACAAAGCAACCCTGAAATATCTACCCTCTGAAACTGAGGAACATGGGCAAGAGAGGCTAGCTCAGGTGGCACTCGTTAAGCAAAAACAAAACACAAAGGCGTGGAGACCTGGGGAAAAAGCAACCCTGAAATATCTACCCTCTGAAACTGAGGAAGATGGGCAAGAGAGGCTGGCTTCAGGTGGCAATCTTTAAGCAAAAGAAACACACAAGGGCGTGGAGGCCTGGGGAAAAAGCAACACGGAGAAATCCACCCTCTGAAACTGAGGGACATGGGCAAAAGAAGCTAGCTCAGGTTGCAACCTTTAAGCAGAAAAAAAACACAAGGGCGTGCAGACCTGGCAAAAAAGCAACAGTGAGAAATCTACCCTCTGAAACCGACGAAGATGGACAACAGAGGCTAGCTCAGGTGGCAATTTTTAAGGAAAAATAAAAGGAAGTGCGTGGAGACCTGGGGAAAAAGCAACACGGAGAAATCTACCCTCTAGAACTGAGAAAGAAGCGCAACAGAGGCTAGCTCAGGTGGCAATCTTTAAGCAAAAAAAATAAGATAAAAAAATACAATGGCGAGGAGACCCGGTGAAAAAGCAACCCTGAAAAAGGTACCCTCTGAAACTGAGGAAGCAGGGCAACAGTGCCTAGCTCAGGTGACAATCTTTAAGCAAAAGAAACACACAAGGGCGTGGGGAGCTGGCGAAAAGGCAACACTGAGAAATCCACCCTCTGAAACGGACGAAGATGGGCAACAGAGGCTAGCTCAGGTGGCAATCGTTAAGCAAAAGAAACACACAAGGGCGTGGAGACCTGGGGAAAAAGCAACACGGAGAAATCCACCCTTTGAAACTGAGGAAGATGGGCAAGAGAGGCTACCTCAGGTGGCAATCCTTAAGCAAAAACAAAGCACAAAGGCGTGGAGCCCTGGGGACAAAGCAACCCTGAAATATCTACCCTCTGAAACTGAGGAACATGGGCAAGAGAGGCTAGCTCAGGTGGCACTCGTTAAGCAAAAACAAAACACAAAGGCGTGGAGACCTGGGGAAAAAGCAACCCTGAAATATCTACCCTCTGAAACTGAGGAAGATGGGCAAGAGAGGCTGGCTTCAGGTGGCAATCTTTAAGCAAAAGAAACACACAAGGGCGTGGAGGCCTGGGGAAAAAGCAACACGGAGAAATCCACCCTCTGAAACTGAGGGACATGGGCAAAAGAAGCTAGCTCAGGTTGCAACCTTTAAGCAGAAAAAAAACACAAGGGCGTGCAGACCTGGCAAAAAAGCAACAGTGAGAAATCTACCCTCTGAAACCGACGAAGATGGACAACAGAGGCTAGCTCAGGTGGCAATTTTTAAGGAAAAATAAAAGGAAGTGCGTGGAGACCTGGGGAAAAAGCAACACGGAGAAATCTACCCTCTAGAACTGAGAAAGAAGCGCAACAGAGGCTAGCTCAGGTGGCAATCTTTAAGCAAAAAAAATAAGATAAAAAAATACAATGGCGAGGAGACCCGGTGAAAAAGCAACCCTGAAAAAGGTACCCTCTGAAACTGAGGAAGCAGGGCAACAGTGCCTAGCTCAGGTGACAATCTTTAAGCAAAAGAAACACACAAGGGCGTGGGGAGCTGGCGAAAAGGCAACACTGAGAAATCCACCCTCTGAAACGGACGAAGATGGGCAACAGAGGCTAGCTCAGGTGGCAATCTTTAAGCAAAAGAAACACACAAGGGCGTGGAGACCTGGGGAAAAAGCAACACGGAGAAATCCACCCTCTGAAACTGAGGAAGATGGGCAAGAGAGGCTACCTCAGGTGGCAATCCTTAAGCAAAAACAAAGCACAAAGGCGTGGAGCCCTGGGGACAAAGCAACCCTGAAATATCTACCCTCTGAAACTGAGGAACATGGGCAAGAGAGGCTAGCTCAGGTGGCAATCGTTAAGCAAAAACAAAACACAAAGGCGTGGAGACCTGGGGAAAAAGCAACCCTGAAATATCTACCCTCTGAAACTGAGGAAGATGGGCAAGAGAGGCTGGCTTCAGGTGGCAAACGTTAAGCAAAAGAAACACACAAGGGCGTGGAGACCTGGGGAAACAGCAACACGGAGATATCGACCCTCTGAAACTCAGGAAGATGGGCAAGAGAGGCTAGCTCAGGTGGCAATCGTTAAGCAAAAACAAAACCCAAAGGCGTGGAGACCTGGGGAAAAAGCAACCCTGAAATATCTACCCTCTGAAACTGAGGAAGATGGGCAAGAGAGGCTGGCTTCAGGTGGCAATCTTTAAGCAAAAGAAACACACAAGGGCGTGGGGAGCTGGGGAAAAGGCAACACTGAGAAATCCACCCTCTGAAACGGACGAAGATGGGCAACAGAGGCTAGCTCAGGTGGCAATCGTTAAGCAAAAGAAACACACAAGGGCGTGGAGGCCTGGGGAAAAAGCAACACGGAGAAATCCACCCTCTGAAACTGAGGGACATGGGCAAAAGAAGCTAGCTCAGGTTGCAACCTTTAAGCAGAAAAAAAACACAAGGGCGTGCAGACCTGGCAAAAAAGCCACAGTGAGAAATCTACCCTCTGAAACCGACGAAGATGGACAACAGAGGCTAGCTCAGGTGGCAATTTTTAAGGAAAAATAAAAGGAAGTGCGTGGAGACCTGGGGAAAAAGCAACACGGAGAAATCTACCCTCTAGAACTGAGAAAGAAGCGCAACAGAGGCTAGCTCAGGTGGCAATCTTTAAGCAAAAAAAATAAGATAAAAAAATACAATGGCGAGGAGACCCGGTGAAAAAGCAACCCTGAAAAAGGTACCCTCTGAAACTGAGGAAGCAGGGCAACAGTGCCTAGCTCAGGTGACAATCTTTAAGCAAAAGAAACACACAAGGGCGTGGGGAGCTGGCGAAAAGGCAACACTGAGAAATCCACCCTCTGAAACGGACGAAGATGGGCAACAGAGGCTAGCTCAGGTGGCAATCTTTAAGCAAAAGAAACACACAAGGGCGTGGAGACCTGGGGAAAAAGCAACACGGAGAAATCCACCCTCTGAAACTGAGGAAGATGGGCAAGAGAGGCTACCTCAGGTGGCAATCCTTAAGCAAAAACAAAGCACAAAGGCGTGGAGCCCTGGGGACAAAGCAACCCTGAAATATCTACCCTCTGAAACTGAGGAACATGGGCAAGAGAGGCTAGCTCAGGTGGCAATCGTTAAGCAAAAACAAAACACAAAGGCGTGGAGACCTGGGGAAAAAGCAACCCTGAAATATCTACCCTCTGAAACTGAGGAAGATGGGCAAGAGAGGCTGGCTTCAGGTGGCAATCTTTAAGCAAAAGAAACACACAAGGGCGTGGAGGCCTGGGGAAAAAGCAACACGGAGAAATCCACCCTCTGAAACGGACGAAGATGGGCAACAGAGGCTAGCTCAGGTGGCAATCGTTAAGCAAAAGAAACACACAAGGGCGTGGAGGCCTGGGGAAAAAGCAACACGGAGAAATCCACCCTCTGAAACTGAGGGACATGGGCAAAAGAAGCTAGCTCAGGTTGCAACCTTTAAGCAGAAAAAAAACACAAGGGCGTGCAGACCTGGCAAAAAAGCAACAGTGAGAAATCTACCCTCTGAAACCGACGAAGATGGACAACAGAGGCTAGCTCAGGTGGCAATTTTTAAGGAAAAATAAAAGGAAGTGCGTGGAGACCTGGGGAAAAAGCAACACGGAGAAATCTACCCTCTAGAACTGAGAAAGAAGCGCAACAGAGGCTAGCTCAGGTGGCAATCTTTAAGCAAAAAAAATAAGATAAAAAAATACAATGGCGAGGAGACCCGGTGAAAAAGCAACCCTGAAAAAGGTACCCTCTGAAACTGAGGAAGCAGGGCAACAGTGCCTAGCTCAGGTGACAATCTTTAAGCAAAAGAAACACACAAGGGCGTGGGGAGCTGGCGAAAAGGCAACACTGAGAAATCCACCCTCTGAAACGGACGAAGATGGGCAACAGAGGCTAGCTCAGGTGGCAATCTTTAAGCAAAAGAAACACACAAGGGCGTGGAGACCTGGGGAAAAAGCAACACGGAGAAATCCACCCTCTGAAACTGAGGAAGATGGGCAAGAGAGGCTACCTCAGGTGGCAATCCTTAAGCAAAAACAAAGCACAAAGGCGTGGAGCCCTGGGGACAAAGCAACCCTGAAATATCTACCCTCTGAAACTGAGGAACATGGGCAAGAGAGGCTAGCTCAGGTGGCAATCGTTAAGCAAAAACAAAACCCAAAGGCGTGGAGACCTGGGGAAAAAGCAACCCTGAAATATCTACCCTCTGAAACTGAGGAAGATGGGCAAGAGAGGCTGGCTTCAGGTGGCAATCGTTAAGCAAAAGAAACACACAAGGGCGTGGAGGCCTGGGGAAAAAGCAACACGGAGAAATCCACCCTCTGAAACTGAGGGACATGGGCAAAAGAAGCTAGCTCAGGTTGCAACCTTTAAGCAGAAAAAAAACACAAGGGCGTGCAGACCTGGCAAAAAAGCAACAGTGAGAAATCTACCCTCTGAAACCGACGAAGATGGACAACAGAGGCTAGCTCAGGTGGCAATTTTTAAGGAAAAATAAAAGGAAGTGCGTGGAGACCTGGGGAAAAAGCAACACGGAGAAATCTACCCTCTAGAACTGAGAAAGAAGCGCAACAGAGGCTAGCTCAGGTGGCAATCTTTAAGCAAAAAAAATAAAATAAAAAAATACAATGGCGAGGAGACCCGGTGAAAAAGCAACCCTGAAAAAGGTACCCTCTGAAACTGAGGAAGCAGGGCAACAGTGCCTAGCTCAGGTGACAATCTTTAAGCAAAAGAAACACACAAGGGCGTGGGGAGCTGGCGAAAAG
The DNA here is from genome assembly GCF_041296235.1 of Equus asinus. Lineage (NCBI taxonomy): Eukaryota > Metazoa > Chordata > Mammalia > Perissodactyla > Equidae > Equus > Equus asinus. The sequence goes on from NW_027224784.1 coordinate 133,460, forward strand.
GCAACACTGAGAAATCCACCCTCTGAAACGGACGAAGATGGGCAACAGAGGCTAGCTCAGGTGGCAATCTTTAAGCAAAAGAAACACACAAGGGCGTGGAGACCTGGGGAAAAAGCAACACGGAGAAATCCACCCTCTGAAACTGAGGAAGATGGGCAAGAGAGGCTACCTCAGGTGGCAATCCTTAAGCAAAAACAAAGCACAAAGGCGTGGAGCCCTGGGGACAAAGCAACCCTGAAATATCTACCCTCTGAAACTGAGGAACATGGGCAAGAGAGGCTAGCTCAGGTGGCACTCGTTAAGCAAAAACAAAACACAAAGGCGTGGAGACCTGGGGAAAAAGCAACCCTGAAATATCTACCCTCTGAAACTGAGGAAGATGGGCAAGAGAGGCTGGCTTCAGGTGGCAATCTTTAAGCAAAAGAAACACACAAGGGCGTGGGGAGCTGGGGAAAAGGCAACACTGAGAAATCCACCCTCTGAAACGGACGAAGATGGGCAACAGAGGCTAGCTCAGGTGGCAATCGTTAAGCAAAAACAAAACCCAAAGGCGTGGAGACCTGGGGAAAAAGCAACCCTGAAATATCTACCCTCTGAAACTGAGGAAGATGGGCAAGAGAGGCTACCTCAGGTGGCAATCCTTAAGCAAAAACAAAGCACAAAGGCGTGGAGCCCTGGGGACAAAGCAACCCTGAAATATCTACCCTCTGAAACTGAGGAACATGGGCAAGAGAGGCTAGCTCAGGTGGCACTCGTTAAGCAAAAACAAAACACAAAGGCGTGGAGACCTGGGGAAAAAGCAACCCTGAAATATCTACCCTCTGAAACTGAGGAAGATGGGCAAGAGAGGCTGGCTTCAGGTGGCAATCGTTAAGCAAAAACAAAACACAAAGGCGTGGAGACCTGGGGAAAAAGCAACCCTGAAATATCTACCCTCTGAAACTGAGGAAGATGGGCAAGAGAGGCTGGCTTCAGGTGGCAATCTTTAAGCAAAAGAAACACACAAGGGCGTGGGGAGCTGGGGAAAAGGCAACACTGAGAAATCCACCCTCTGAAACGGACGAAGATGGGCAACAGAGGCTAGCTCAGGTGGCAATCGTTAAGCAAAAGAAACACACAAGGGCGTGGAGGCCTGGGGAAAAAGCAACACGGAGAAATCCACCCTCTGAAACTGAGGAACATGGGCGAAAGAAGCTAGCTCAGGTTGCAACCTTTAAGCGAAAAAAAACACAAGGGCGTGCAGACCTGGCAAAAAAGCAACAGTGAGAAATCTACCCTCTGAAACCGACGAAGATGGACAACAGAGGCTAGCTCAGGTGGCAATTTTTAAGGAAAAAATAAAAGGAAGTGCGTGGAGACCTGGGGAAAAAGCAACACGGAGAAATCTACCCTCTAGAACTGAGAAAGAAGCGCAACAGAGGCTAGCTCAGGTGGCAATCTTTAAGCAAAAAAAATAAAATAAAAAAATACAATGGCGAGGAGACCCGGTCAAAAAGCAACCCTGAAAAAGGTACCCTCTGAAACTGAGGAAGCAGGGCAACAGTGCCTAGCTCAGGTGACAATCTTTAAGCAAAGAAAACACACAAGGGCGTGGGGAGCTGGCGAAAAGGCAACACTGAAAATCCACCCTCCTGAAACGGACGAAGATGGGCAACAGAGGCTAGCTCAGGTGGCAATCTTTAAGCAAAAGAAACACACAAGGGCGTGGAGACCTGGGGAAAAAGCAACACGGAGAAATCCACCCTCTGAAACTGAGGAAGATGGGCAAGAGAGGCTACCTCACGTGGCAATCCTTAAGCAAAAACAAAGCACAAGGCGTGGAGCCCTGGGGACAAAGCAACCCTGAAATATCTACCCTCTGAAACTGAGGAACATGGGCAAGAGAGGCTAGCTCAGGTGGCACTCGTTAAGCAAAAACAAAACACAAAGGCCGTGGAGACCTGGGGAAAAAGCAACCCTGAAATATCTACCCTCTGAAACTGAGGAAGATGGGCAAGAGAGGCTGGCTTCAGGTGGCAATCTTGTAAGCAAAAGAAACACACAAGGGCGTGGAGGCCTGGGGAAAAAGCAACACGGAGAAATCCACCCTCTGAAACTGAGGGACATGGGCAAAAGAAGCTAGCTCAGGTTGCAACCTTAAGCAGAAAAAAAACACAAGGGCGTGCAGACCTGGCAAAAAAGCACAGTGAGAAATCTACCCTCTGAAACCGACGAAGATGGACAACAGAGGCTAGCTCAGGTTGCGAATTTTGTAAGGAAAAATAAAAGGAAGTGCGTGAGACCTGGGGAAAAAGCAACACGGAGAAATCTACCCTCTAGAACTGAGAAAGAAGCGCAACAGAGGCTAGCTCAGGTGGCAATCTTTAAGCAAAAAAAATAAGATAAAAAAATACAATGGCGAGGAGACCCGGTCAAAAAGCAACCCTGAAAAAGGTACCCTCTGAAACTGAGGAAGCAGGGCAACAGTGCCTAGCTCAGTGACAATCTTTAAGCAAAAGAAACACACAAGGGCGTGGGAGCTGGCGAAAAGGCAACACTGAGAAATCCACCCTCTGAAACGGACGAAGATGGGCAACAGAGGCTAGCTCAGGTGGCAATCTTTAAGCAAAAGAAACACACAAGGGCGTGGAGACCTGGGGAAAAAGCAACACGGAGAAATCCACCCTCTGAAACTGAGGAAGATGGGCAAGAGAGGCTACCTCAGGTGGCAATCCTTAAGCAAAAACAAAGCACAAAGGCGTGGAGCCCTGGGGACAAAGCAACCCTGAAATATCTACCCCTCTGAAACTGAGGAACATGGCAAGAGAGGCTAGCTCAGGTGGCACTCGTTAAGCAAAAACAAAACCCAAAGGCGTGGAGACCTGGGGAAAAAGCAACCCTGAAATATCTACCCTCTGAAACTGAGGAAGATGGGCAAGAGAGGCTGGCTT
>NW_027224785.1:12500-28278 GCF_041296235.1 Equus asinus
CCGGACCGAGGCCCGACCCCCCGCCCCCGGGGGTGGCGCGGCGCGCCGGCGGCCGGTCACGACGGCTGGCCGGGACCCGACCCGCGCTGCGACAGACACGCGCGCGCCAGAACGGGGCGCCGCGGGAGACGGTCCCCCGCCCGCACGCAACGTCGCCGTCGCGCGGGTGGCGGCGGCGGACACGGAGGAGGCCGCAGCGGCCCCGGGAAGCGAGTCGCGCTCGGGGCGGGGCCCCGGTCGGGCAGCCAGAACAGGCGACGACGGGGAAGGGCTCGGGAGAAGGCCGGCGGCGGCGAGGGCCGAGGCGCCGGAGAGGCGGCGGCGGAAGGGCCGCGGCCCGCCGAGAGACGCGCTCGGGGCGAAGGAGGGAAGACAGAACCTCCCGAGGCAAGTCGGCCGCCGGAGCACACACGGGGTCTCACCGCCAGGGGCCTCCAGCACCAGGGGCGGTCCCGCGGCGCCCAGAACGGCGACTGGCCCCGTCGCCCCGCGCGCAGCTCACGGGGGCTCGGCCCCGCCACGGCCAGGGCTCTCCCGCACACGGCGCCAGCGTCCCGCGCCGGGCGCCTGGCGCGCGGGCCCCACCCGACCGGAGCCGAGAGCACTTCGCCCGGGGCCACCACCGGCCTCGGTGGCCGGAGGCGACACCCGCACAGCGAGGCCCACTTCGGTCCCGGCCGGTGGGCGGCGCGGCCAGGCGTCTGCCCGGGCGGGGGAGCACCGGGGGCAGCGGGGAGCGCGGCGCGCGCCTCGACGGAGGGAGCACGGGCTCGCGGGAAGGCTCCCGGGGACGGCCTCGGGCGCGGACGGGCCACCAGGAAAACACACGCGGGATCCCACCGCCAACGACACGCGAGGGCGGTCCCACGACGCCTGGGACGCCGGCCGGCCTCAGCCACCCCTCGGCCTCCCGCGGGCCCGGCCCCACCGCCGGGGCCTACGTGAGGCGCCCCCGCCGCCGGGGGCCGCCCCGTCCACCCAGCCACCCGTCTGCCTGTCTGGTCTGCTCCGGGGCCCACGTCCCGAGGGAACGCGCCCGAGAGCGGCGGCGGCCCCCACCCATGCCCGCACGCCACCACCGGCTGCGGCTCGGGACGGGAGCGAGCGGAGAGCCAGCCGCTCGCGGCGGGGCGGAGCCCGGACGGGGCCGGGCCCTCTCCCCGCCCCAGCGCGCGACGGGAGAACCACGCGCACGCTCGCGCACACGCGCGGCCCCGCGCCCGACGACGGCCCGGCCGGGCGTGACCCTCCCCCGACTCGGAGGGGGGAGGCGCCGGCCGCGGTAGGCAAAGAGCAGCTCTGCCCACGCGCCACGGTGGTGGCGTCCGTGGCTACTACGCGCAAAGGAGGGGCGGCGGCTGGGGGGTCCGGTACCCCAAGGCACCCTCTCGGATCGCTAGAGAAGGCTTTCTCACCGAGGGCGTGTCGCCCCCGCCCATCGTCCGCCATCGGGCCCACCAAGGCGCTTACAGACACCATGGCCACGCAATGCAGGAGGGGTCTGCGGTAGAGGTAAGGCCTAGAGCAAGTCGGAGCGTCCGTGGTCAGGGCCGCGAGCCCGCGCTGCCCCGGGCTCGCCATCTCTGGCCACACTGGGCTTAGCTAGGGATCTACAAGGCCCCTGTGCGGCTCCCAAGTCAGTGCCTCCCCTCAGGCCGAGAGACCAAGGGAGGCAGAGACTGGGACGGAGGTGCCGATCAAACAGCACCTCCCAACCAAAGAGCCAGCGCCACGCCGCTGGCTCGGCCCGCCACGGTCACTCCCACACCCGCGGGGAAACCCCAGCAAGGGGAACGCGCGGGCACGCGCCCGAGCCTGCCCGCCCCCACACGGCACGCCGTGGGGGGCGACGAGGCACCCGTCCCCCCCGAGGGGGACGAGGGGCACGCCTCCCTTACCGACTCGACCCCCCCGCTCCTCAGACACACCAGCGCAGTGGTTACCTGAGGAGGCCGACGGGAACAGAGAACGACACCGCCACTCGGCCTCGGGCGCCTGAGGGACGACCTGGAACGCTCCAGGGGCACCGCCAACGGCCTGGGGAACGCGCTCACGCGCCCGGGAAGGCGCGCGGCGCGGCGGCAACACGGCCCGCCCCACCGCGGGGAGGGCCGCCCGCGAGACACAGCCAAGAGGCACAGGCAGAGCATCCGCCGCGTCACGGAGACCCCGACACCGCCCACGCCACGAGGCACGGGGCGGGGGAGCGAGGTCAGGCCGGATTCCGCACCCCTGCCGCCTCCCACACGCCACTCGCAGCGGGGGAGAACGGGCGAGGGGACCCGCGGGCAGAGCGAGAAGAGCGGTCCCGTTCGCCATGAACGTCCGTCCCTCGTCTGGCACGGCTTAGGCCCGGCCCGGGAGAGCACAGCATCACCACATCGGTCGGCAGCATAACGCGAGGGACCCCCGAGCAAGGGAAGGCCGGCGAGGACAGCGAGCGGAGGAGCCTGCTTCAGCCTCACCGACCCCTCTCCTCCTCCAGCAAGCGCGGGCGACGACCCCAGGACGAGAACGCCTGACACGCACTGGCACGGAGCCGGTGGGATGGGGTAAGTCGCGACCGCACCCGGGTGCCGGCGGCAGGGAGTGCACGTGGTAGAGGACCCCGCGCCCCTAACCCCGCCGCCCTCGGGTACCAGAGACCGGAGGTGGCACCACGGTCGTGGGGGCGCCTGGAACGCACAAGAGCCGGCGCGCAGGCCCCAGCGGGCGGCTCAAGCGGCGGGGGTGGAAACGGGCGTCCGGTTCTCGGCCAGAGCCCGGAGCCCTCCCCGCACACGCATCCAGGCACCCGGAAGCTCTCGGGCGACTGTCACCCGAGCAGAGCGTGTCAGCACTTATCTGGCGGCACAAAACCACCCATTCGGGGGCAAGAATCGCCGCGCCCGGAGACGGGGCCCACCCACGGATCACCAGGGGAACCCCTGGATCACGGCCACGGCCACCAGACCCCAAGCACGACCCCATCGCCACCAGGCCCGGAGCTCCCGGGGCCATCTGGTCGACCCCAGAAGCGTGGCGGCAGGGGGAGCCGGGGACAGCCTCCCCGGGCCGCCCGCGCGGGCCGGGACCGGTCGGTCCCTCCCTCTGAGTCGCCGGGTCAGGACTTAGAAAAGAATTCCGCGGAGGCGCCTCCGGCGACCGGGCCCGGGGCGGGACCGTGGCTCCCGTCCCTCAGCCGGGGCTCCACCTACGCCTCGAGCCGGCCCCCTCCCGCCTCCGGACAAAGACGCGACCCGCGAAACTCGGAGAGAGAAGTCCGGTCCGACGGCCCGGACCCACCCCGGGCACGCGTCCGGGCCGGGGACGCCCTCCCCGGCCCGCCCTCGAGGGCTCCCGGGGCCGGTCCACGCTCTTCTCCAGGGCGGGACTTGGAAAAAAAAACTGCCACGGAGGAGGAGGCATCCGAGGACCGGGCCCGGTCCCCACCGCCAGAGCCGGTCGACTCGGAAGACCAGTGGGGAAAAGGCCAGCCCGGCGGCCGAGCCCGTCGCGCCCTCCACGGGCCTCCCCCGCAAGGCCCCGGCCGGTCGCCCACCTCCGGAGCGGGGCGCGGAAAGGGGATCGGCGACGCGGAAGGCCCGACCACCGGGCCGCCCTCGGGACGACGGCCGGGCACGGGACGAGCTCCCTCGCCCGTTCCCCCGCGGCGGCCCCCCACCCCCTCCCGGGGACGGAGGGGCACCGGCGGCTGCTGGTCGACCCGTCCGGGAGGCCCCACACCCCGGCCGGCACCGGGCGGCGCGGCGACAGCCACCTCCCTCAGTAGCCTGCACCTCCAATCTCCGGCGAGCGGGCGTCGCGCTCACGCCCCGGCGCCACCGGGCCAGATCCCGCCAGCGACGCCGGCCTCCCGGGACTCTGCCTCGGTCACCGCGGCCGAGTCCCGTCCCTTGGCCCGCGTCGCCGGAGCTCCGGAGGAAAGAGACGATATAAAAGCGGCCGCCAGGTGGCACCCGGCGACCGACGACCGCCTCAGCGGGACGGAGCCGGAGCGCGGGCCCGCCGGGGAGCACAGCCGGGCCGCCGGGCCGCCCGATCCCGTCCCGGAGCCCCCTCGGACCCAGCCTCCCGGCCCAGTGCGGCCCCGGGGCGTCCGCCCGCGGGCTCCCGGCCGCCAAGGCGCAGCCCCAGCCGCAGGAGGGGGACTCGGAAAAGGTTTCTCGGGCGATCACCGGGAAGGGGAAGGGGAGAGTTCCCCCCAGAGAGGCCAGGGGGCGGCCCGGGCCGGGCTGGGCCGGTGCGGCCGGGAGGCCGCCGCTTCCCGGAGCGGCTGGAGCGCCCCCGGGGTTCCCGGGAGGACTTAGAAAATCAGGGCGGGCGGGGACGGTCAAACCGAAACCAGGCACGTCATCCGAGAAGGACCGTGATGACGGGAGGAGGAAAGCTTTCCAGTCCAGAGGGCCTGTCGAAGGCAGGCGGAGAGTCTACCCGCTGAAACTGACGAAGATGGGCAAAAGAAGCTAGCTCAGGCGCCGACATCTAAGGAAATAAAAAAAAAAAAGCACGAGGGCGTGGAGAAATGGGGAAAAATCAACACTGAGAAATCTACCCTCTGAAACCGACGAAGATGGGCAACAGGGGCTAGCTCAGGTGGCAATTTTTAAGGAAAAATGAAAGGAAGTGCGTGGAGACCTGGGGAAAAAGCAACACGGAGAAATCTACCCTCTAGAACTGAGAAAGAAGCGCAACAGAGGCTAGCTCAGGTGGCAATCTTTAAGCAAAAAAAATAAGATAAAAAAATACAATGGCGAGGAGACCCGGTGAAAAAGCAACCCTGAAAAAGGTACCCTCTGAAACTGAGGAAGCAGGGCAACAGTGCCTAGCTCAGGTGACAATCTTTAAGCAAAAGAAACACACAAGGGCGTGGGGAGCTGGCGAAAAGGCAACACTGAGAAATCCACCCTCTGAAACGGACGAAGATGGGCAACAGAGGCTAGCTCAGGTGGCAATCTTTAAGCAAAAGAAACACACAAGGGCGTGGAGACCTGGGGAAAAAGCAACACGGAGAAATCCACCCTCTGAAACTGAGGAAGATGGGCAAGAGAGGCTACCTCAGGTGGCAATCCTTAAGCAAAAACAAAGCACAAAGGCGTGGAGCCCTGGGGACAAAGCAACCCTGAAATATCTACCCTCTGAAACTGAGGAACATGGGCAAGAGAGGCTAGCTCAGGTGGCACTCGTTAAGCAAAAACAAAACACAAAGGCGTGGAGACCTGGGGAAAAAGCAACCCTGAAATATCTACCCTCTGAAACTGAGGAAGATGGGCAAGAGAGGCTGGCTTCAGGTGGCAATCTTTAAGCAAAAGAAACACACAAGGGCGTGGGGAGCTGGGGAAAAGGCAACACTGAGAAATCCACCCTCTGAAACGGACGAAGATGGGCAACAGAGGCTAGCTCAGGTGGCAATCGTTAAGCAAAAACAAAACCCAAAGGCGTGGAGACCTGGGGAAAAAGCAACCCTGAAATATCTACCCTCTGAAACTGAGGAAGATGGGCAAGAGAGGCTACCTCAGGTGGCAATCCTTAAGCAAAAACAAAGCACAAAGGCGTGGAGCCCTGGGGACAAAGCAACCCTGAAATATCTACCCTCTGAAACTGAGGAACATGGGCAAGAGAGGCTAGCTCAGGTGGCACTCGTTAAGCAAAAACAAAACACAAAGGCGTGGAGACCTGGGGAAAAAGCAACCCTGAAATATCTACCCTCTGAAACTGAGGAAGATGGGCAAGAGAGGCTGGCTTCAGGTGGCAATCGTTAAGCAAAAACAAAACACAAAGGCGTGGAGACCTGGGGAAAAAGCAACCCTGAAATATCTACCCTCTGAAACTGAGGAAGACGGGCAAGAGAGGCTGGCTTCAGGTGGCAAACGTTAAGCAAAAGAAACACACAAGGGCGTGGAGGCCTGGGGAAAAAGCAACACGGAGAAATCCACCCTCTGAAACTGAGGGACATGGGCAAAAGAAGCTAGCTCAGGTTGCAACCTTTAAGCAGAAAAAAAACACAAGGGCGTGCAGACCTGGCAAAAAAGCAACAGTGAGAAATCTACCCTCTGAAACCGACGAAGATGGACAACAGAGGCTAGCTCAGGTGGCAATTTTTAAGGAGAAATAAAAGGAAGTGCGTGGAGACCTGGGGAAAAAGCAACACGGAGAAATCTACCCTCTAGAACTGAGAAAGAAGCGCAACAGAGGCTAGCTCAGGTGGCAATCTTTAAGCAAAAAAAATAAGATAAAAAAATACAATGGCGAGGAGACCCGGTCAAAAAGCAACCCTGAAAAAGGTACCCTCTGAAACTGAGGAAGCAGGGCAACAGTGCCTAGCTCAGGTGACAATCTTTAAGCAAAAGAAACACACAAGGGCGTGGGGAGCTGGCGAAAAGGCAACACTGAGAAATCCACCCTCTGAAACGGACGAAGATGGGCAACAGAGGCTAGCTCAGGTGGCAATCGTTAAGCAAAAGAAACACACAAGGGCGTGGAGACCTGGGGAAAAAGCAACACGGAGAAATCCACCCTCTGAAACTGAGGAAGATGGGCAAGAGAGGCTACCTCAGGTGGCAATCCTTAAGCAAAAACAAAGCACAAAGGCGTGGAGCCCTGGGGACAAAGCAACCCTGAAATATCTACCCTCTGAAACTGAGGAACATGGGCAAGAGAGGCTAGCTCAGGTGGCACTCGTTAAGCAAAAACAAAACCCAAAGGCGTGGAGACCTGGGGAAAAAGCAACCCTGAAATATCTACCCTCTGAAACTGAGGAAGATGGGCAAGAGAGGCTGGCTTCAGGTGGCAATCTTTAAGCAAAAGAAACACACAAGGGCGTGGGGAGCTGGGGAAAAGGCAACACTGAGAAATCCACCCTCTGAAATGGACGAAGATGGGCAACAGAGGCTAGCTCAGGTGGCAATCGTTAAGCAAAAACAAAACCCAAAGGCGTGGAGACCTGGGGAAAAAGCAACCCTGAAATATCTACCCTCTGAAACTGAGGAAGATGGGCAAGAGAGGCTGGCTTCAGGTGGCAATCTTTAAGCAAAAGAAACACACAAGGGCGTGGGGAGCTGGGGAAAGGCAACACTGAGAAATCCACCCTCTGAAACGGACGAAGATGGGCAACAGAGGCTAGCTCAGGTGGCAATCGTTAAGCAAAAGAAACACACAAGGGCGTGGAGGCCTGGGGAAAAAGCAACACGGAGAAATCCACCCTCTGAAACTGAGGGACATGGGCAAAAGAAGCTAGCTCAGGTTGCAACCTTTAAGCAGAAAAAAAACACAAGGGCGTGCAGACCTGGCAAAAAAGCAACAGTGAGAAATCTACCCTCTGAAACCGACGAAGATGGACAACAGAGGCTAGCTCAGGTGGCAATTTTTAAGGAAAAATAAAAGGAAGTGCGTGGAGACCTGGGGAAAAAGCAACACGGAGAAATCTACCCTCTAGAACTGAGAAAGAAGCGCAACAGAGGCTAGCTCAGGTGGCAATCTTTAAGCAAAAAAAATAAGATAAAAAAATACAATGGCGAGGAGACCCGGTGAAAAAGCAACCCTGAAAAAGGTACCCTCTGAAACTGAGGAAGCAGGGCAACAGTGCCTAGCTCAGGTGACAATCTTTAAGCAAAAGAAACACACAAGGGCGTGGGGAGCTGGCGAAAAGGCAACACTGAGAAATCCACCCTCTGAAACGGACGAAGATGGGCAACAGAGGCTAGCTCAGGTGGCAATCTTTAAGCAAAAGAAACACACAAGGGCGTGGAGACCTGGGGAAAAAGCAACACGGAGAAATCCACCCTCTGAAACTGAGGAAGATGGGCAAGAGAGGCTACCTCAGGTGGCAATCCTTAAGCAAAAACAAAGCACAAAGGCGTGGAGCCCTGGGGACAAAGCAACCCTGAAATATCTACCCTCTGAAACTGAGGAACATGGGCAAGAGAGGCTAGCTCAGGTGGCAATCGTTAAGCAAAAACAAAACACAAAGGCGTGGAGACCTGGGGAAAAAGCAACCCTGAAATATCTACCCTCTGAAACTGAGGAAGATGGGCAAGAGAGGCTGGCTTCAGGTGGCAATCTTTAAGCAAAAGAAACACACAAGGGCGTGGAGGCCTGGGGAAAAAGCAACACGGAGAAATCCACCCTCTGAAACTGAGGGACATGGGCAAAAGAAGCTAGCTCAGGTTGCAACCTTTAAGCAGAAAAAAAACACAAGGGCGTGCAGACCTGGCAAAAAAGCAACAGTGAGAAATCTACCCTCTGAAACCGACGAAGATGGACAACAGAGGCTAGCTCAGGTGGCAATTTTTAAGGAAAAATAAAAGGAAGTGCGTGGAGACCTGGGGAAAAAGCAACACGGAGAAATCTACCCTCTAGAACTGAGAAAGAAGCGCAACAGAGGCTAGCTCAGGTGGCAATCTTTAAGCAAAAAAAATAAGATAAAAAAATACAATGGCGAGGAGACCCGGTGAAAAAGCAACCCTGAAAAAGGTACCCTCTGAAACTGAGGAAGCAGGGCAACAGTGCCTAGCTCAGGTGACAATCTTTAAGCAAAAGAAACACACAAGGGCGTGGGGAGCTGGCGAAAAGGCAACACTGAGAAATCCACCCTCTGAAACGGACGAAGATGGGCAACAGAGGCTAGCTCAGGTGGCAATCTTTAAGCAAAAGAAACACACAAGGGCGTGGAGACCTGGGGAAAAAGCAACACGGAGAAATCCACCCTCTGAAACTGAGGAAGATGGGCAAGAGAGGCTACCTCAGGTGGCAATCCTTAAGCAAAAACAAAGCACAAAGGCGTGGAGCCCTGGGGACAAAGCAACCCTGAAATATCTACCCTCTGAAACTGAGGAACATGGGCAAGAGAGGCTAGCTCAGGTGGCAATCGTTAAGCAAAAACAAAACACAAAGGCGTGGAGACCTGGGGAAAAAGCAACCCTGAAATATCTACCCTCTGAAACTGAGGAAGATGGGCAAGAGAGGCTGGCTTCAGGTGGCAATCTTTAAGCAAAAGAAACACACAAGGGCGTGGAGGCCTGGGGAAAAAGCAACACGGAGAAATCCACCCTCTGAAACTGAGGGACATGGGCAAAAGAAGCTAGCTCAGGTTGCAACCTTTAAGCAAAAAAAAACACAAGGGCGTGCAGACCTGGCAAAAAGCAACAGTGAGAAATCTACCCTCTGAAACCGACGAAGATGGACAACAGAGGCTAGCTCAGGTGGCAATTTTTAAGGAAAAAAAACACAAGGGCGTGGAGACCTGGGGAAAAAGCAACACGGAGAAATCTACCCTCTGAACTGACTAAGATGCGCAACAGAGGCTAGCTCAGGTGGCAATCTTTAAGCAAAAAAAAACAAGGGCGTGGAGACCTGGGGAAAAAGCAACACGGAGAAATCTACCCTCTGAAACTGAGGGACATGGGCAAAAGAAGCTAGCTCAGGTCAAAAGCAGCACAAGGGCGTGCCTGGCAAAAAGGTGAGAAATCTACCCTCTGAAACCGACGAAGATGGCAACAGAGGCTAGCTCAGGTGGCAATCTTTAAGCAAAAATAAACGTGGAGACCTGGGGAAAAAGCAACACGGAGAAATCTACCCTCTGAAACTGAGGAAGAAGGGCAACAGAGGCTAGCTCAGGTGGCAATCTTTAAGCAAAAGGGCGTGGAGACCCGGTGAAAAAGCAACCCTGAAAAATCTACCCTCTGAAACTGAGGAAGATGGGCAACAGAGGCTAGCTCAGGTGGCAATCTTTAAGCAAAAGAAACACACAAGGGCGTGGGGAGCTGGGGAAAAAGCAACACTGAGAAATCCACCCTCTGAAACTGAGGAAGATGGGCAAGAGAGGCTACCTCAGGTGGCAATCTTTAAGCAAAAGAAACACACAAGGGCGTGGAGCCCTGGGGAAAAAGCAACACTGAGAAATCCACCCTCTGAAACTGAGGAAGATGGGCAACAGAGGCTAGCTCAGGTGGCAATCTTTAAGCAAAAGAAACACACAAGGGCGTGGGGAGCTGGGGAAAAAGCAACCCTGAAATATCTACCCTCTGAAACTGAGGAAGATGGGCAAGAGAGGCTGGCTTCAGGTGGCAATCTTTAAGCAAAAGAAACACACAAGGGCGTGGGGAGCTGGGGAAAAGGCAACACTGAGAAATCCACCCTCTGAAACGGACGAAGATGGGCAACAGAGGCTAGCTCAGGTGGCAATCGTTAAGCAAAAGAAACACACAAGGGCGTGGAGGCCTGGGGAAAAAGCAACACGGAGAAATCCACCCTCTGAAACTGAGGGACATGGGCAAAAGAAGCTAGCTCAGGTTGCAACCTTTAAGCAGAAAAAAAACACAAGGGCGTGCAGACCTGGCAAAAAAGCCACAGTGAGAAATCTACCCTCTGAAACCGACGAAGATGGACAACAGAGGCTAGCTCAGGTGGCAATTTTTAAGGAAAAATAAAAGGAAGTGCGTGGAGACCTGGGGAAAAAGCAACACGGAGAAATCTACCCTCTAGAACTGAGAAAGAAGCGCAACAGAGGCTAGCTCAGGTGGCAATCTTTAAGCAAAAAAAATAAGATAAAAAAATACAATGGCGAGGAGACCCGGTGAAAAAGCAACCCTGAAAAAGGTACCCTCTGAAACTGAGGAAGCAGGGCAACAGTGCCTAGCTCAGGTGACAATCTTTAAGCAAAAGAAACACACAAGGGCGTGGGGAGCTGGCGAAAAGGCAACACTGAGAAATCCACCCTCTGAAACGGACGAAGATGGGCAACAGAGGCTAGCTCAGGTGGCAATCTTTAAGCAAAAGAAACACACAAGGGCGTGGAGACCTGGGGAAAAAGCAACACGGAGAAATCCACCCTCTGAAACTGAGGAAGATGGGCAAGAGAGGCTACCTCAGGTGGCAATCCTTAAGCAAAAACAAAGCACAAAGGCGTGGAGCCCTGGGGACAAAGCAACCCTGAAATATCTACCCTCTGAAACTGAGGAACATGGGCAAGAGAGGCTAGCTCAGGTGGCAATCGTTAAGCAAAAACAAAACACAAAGGCGTGGAGACCTGGGGAAAAAGCAACCCTGAAATATCTACCCTCTGAAACTGAGGAAGATGGGCAAGAGAGGCTGGCTTCAGGTGGCAATCTTTAAGCAAAAGAAACACACAAGGGCGTGGAGGCCTGGGGAAAAAGCAACACGGAGAAATCCACCCTCTGAAACTGAGGGACATGGGCAAAAGAAGCTAGCTCAGGTTGCAACCTTTAAGCAGAAAAAAAACACAAGGGCGTGCAGACCTGGCAAAAAAGCAACAGTGAGAAATCTACCCTCTGAAACCGACGAAGATGGACAACAGAGGCTAGCTCAGGTGGCAATTTTTAAGGAAAAATAAAAGGAAGTGCGTGGAGACCTGGGGAAAAAGCAACACGGAGAAATCTACCCTCTAGAACTGAGAAAGAAGCGCAACAGAGGCTAGCTCAGGTGGCAATCTTTAAGCAAAAAAAATAAGATAAAAAAATACAATGGCGAGGAGACCCGGTGAAAAAGCAACCCTGAAAAAGGTACCCTCTGAAACTGAGGAAGCAGGGCAACAGTGCCTAGCTCAGGTGACAATCTTTAAGCAAAAGAAACACACAAGGGCGTGGGGAGCTGGCGAAAAGGCAACACTGAGAAATCCACCCTCTGAAACGGACGAAGATGGGCAACAGAGGCTAGCTCAGGTGGCAATCTTTAAGCAAAAGAAACACACAAGGGCGTGGAGACCTGGGGAAAAAGCAACACGGAGAAATCCACCCTCTGAAACTGAGGAAGATGGGCAAGAGAGGCTACCTCAGGTGGCAATCCTTAAGCAAAAACAAAGCACAAAGGCGTGGAGCCCTGGGGACAAAGCAACCCTGAAATATCTACCCTCTGAAACTGAGGAACATGGGCAAGAGAGGCTAGCTCAGGTGGCAATCGTTAAGCAAAAACAAAACACAAAGGCGTGGAGACCTGGGGAAAAAGCAACCCTGAAATATCTACCCTCTGAAACTGAGGAAGATGGGCAAGAGAGGCTGGCTTCAGGTGGCAATCTTTAAGCAAAAGAAACACACAAGGGCGTGGGGAGCTGGGGAAAAGGCAACACTGAGAAATCCACCCTCTGAAACGGACGAAGATGGGCAACAGAGGCTAGCTCAGGTGGCAATCGTTAAGCAAAAGAAACACACAAGGGCGTGGAGGCCTGGGAAAAAGCAACACGGAGAAATCCACCCTCTGAAACTGAGGGACATGGGCAAAAGAAGCTAGCTCAGGTTGCAACCTTTAAGCAGAAAAAAAACACAAGGGCGTGCAGACCTGGCAAAAAAGCCACAGTGAGAAATCTACCCTCTGAAACCGACGAAGATGGACAACAGAGGCTAGCTCAGGTGGCAATTTTTAAGGAAAAATAAAAGGAAGTGCGTGGAGACCTGGGGAAAAAGCAACACGGAGAAATCTACCCTCTAGAACTGAGAAAGAAGCGCAACAGAGGCTAGCTCAGGTGGCAATCTTTAAGCAAAAAAATAAGATAAAAAAATACAATGGCGAGGAGACCCGGTGAAAAAGCAACCCTGAAAAAGGTACCCTCTGAAACTGAGGAAGCAGGGCAACAGTGCCTAGCTCAGGTGACAATCTTTAAGCAAAAGAAACACACAAGGGCGTGGGGAGCTGGCGAAAAGGCAACACTGAGAAATCCACCCTCTGAAACGGACGAAGATGGGCAACAGAGGCTAGCTCAGGTGGCAATCTTTAAGCAAAAGAAACACACAAGGGCGTGGAGACCTGGGGAAAAAGCAACACGGAGAAATCCACCCTCTGAAACTGAGGAAGATGGGCAAGAGAGGCTACCTCAGGTGGCAATCCTTAAGCAAAAACAAAGCACAAAGGCGTGGAGCCCTGGGGACAAAGCAACCCTGAAATATCTACCCTCTGAAACTGAGGAACATGGGCAAGAGAGGCTAGCTCAGGTGGCAATCGTTAAGCAAAAACAAAACACAAAGGCGTGGAGACCTGGGGAAAAAGCAACCCTGAAATATCTACCCTCTGAAACTGAGGAAGATGGGCAAGAGAGGCTGGCTTCAGGTGGCAATCTTTAAGCAAAAGAAACACACAAGGGCGTGGAGGCCTGGGGAAAAAGCAACACGGAGAAATCCACCCTCTGAAACTGAGGGACATGGGCAAAAGAAGCTAGCTCAGGTTGCAACCTTTAAGCAGAAAAAAAACACAAGGGCGTGCAGACCTGGCAAAAAGCAACAGTGAGAAATCTACCCTCTGAAACCGACGAAGATGGACAACAGAGGCTAGCTCAGGTGGCAATTTTTAAGGAAAAATAAAAGGAAGTGCGTGGAGACCTGGGGAAAAAGCAACACGGAGAAATCTACCCTCTAGAACTGAGAAAGAAGCGCAACAGAGGCTAGCTCAGGTGGCAATCTTTAAGCAAAAAAAATAAGATAAAAAATACATGGCGAGGAGACCCGGTGAAAAAGCAACCCTGAAAAAGGTACCCTCTGAAACTGAGGAAGCAGGGCAACAGTGCCTAGCTCAGGTGACAATCTTTAAGCAAAAGAAACACACAAGGGCGTGGGGAGCTGGCGAAAAGGCAACACTGAGAAATCCACCCTCTGAAACGGACGAAGATGGGCAACAGAGGCTAGCTCAGGTGGCAATCTTTAAGCAAAAGAAACACACAAGGGCGTGGAGACCTGGGGAAAAAGCAACACGGAGAAATCCACCCTCTGAAACTGAGGAAGATGGGCAAGAGAGGCTACCTCAGGTGGCAATCCTTAAGCAAAAACAAAGCACAAAGGCGTGGAGCCCTGGGGACAAAGCAACCCTGAAATATCTACCCTCTGAAACTGAGGAACATGGGCAAGAGAGGCTAGCTCAGGTGGCAATCGTTAAGCAAAAACAAAACACAAAGGCGTGGAGACCTGGGGAAAAAGCAACCCTGAAATATCTACCCTCTGAAACTGAGGAAGATGGCAAGAGAGGCTGGCTTCAGGTGGCAATCTTTAAGCAAAAGAAACACACAAGGGCGTGGGGAGCTGGGGAAAAGGCAACACTGAGAAATCCACCCTCTGAAAGGGACGAAGATGGGCTACAGAGGCTACCTCAGGTGGCAATCGTTAAGCAAAAGAAACACACAAGGGCGTGGAGGCCTGGGGAAAAAGCAACACGGAGAAATCCACCCTCTGAAACTGAGGAACATGGGCAAAAGAAGCTAGCTCAGGTTGCAACCTTTAAGCAGAAGAAAAACACAAGGGCGTGCAGACCTGGCAAAAAAGCAACAGTGAGAAATCTACCCTCTGAAACCGACGAAGATGGACAACAGAGGCTAGCTCAGGTGGCAATTTTTAAGGAAAAATAAAAGGAAGTGCGTGGAGACCTGGGGAAAAAGCAACACGGAGAAATCTACCCTCTAGAACTGAGAAAGAAGCGCAACAGAGGCTAGCTCAGGTGGCAATCTTTAAGCAAAAAAATAAAATAAAAAAATACAATGGCGAGGAGACCCGGTCAAAAGCAACCCTGAAAAAGGTACCCTCTGAAACTGAGGAAGCAGGGCAACAGTGCCTAGCTCAGGTGACAATCTTTAAGCAAAAGAAACACACAAGGGCGTGGGGAGCTGGCGAAAAGGCAACACTGAGAAATCCAGCTCTGAAACGGACGAAGATGGGCAACAGAGGCTAGCTCAGGTGGCAATCTTTAAGCAAAAGAAACACACAAGGGCGTGGAGACCTGGGGAAAAAGCAACACGGAGAAATCCACCCTCTGAAACTGAGGAAGATGGGCAAGAGAGGCTACCTCAGGTGGCAATCCTTAAGCAAAAACAAAGCACAAAGGCGTGGAGCCCTGGGACAAAGCAACCCTGAAATATCTACCCTCTGAAACTGAGGAACATGGGCAAGAGAGGCTAGCTCAGGTGGCAATCGTTAAGCAAAAACAAAACACAAAGGCGTGGGGACCTGGGGAAAAAGCAACCCTGAAATATCTACCCTCTGAAACTGAGGAAGATGGGCAAGAGAGGCTGGCTTCAGGTGGCAATCTTTAAGCAAAAGAAACACACAAGGGCGTGGGGAGCTGGGGAAAAGGCAACACTGAGAAATCCACCCTCTGAAAGGGACGAAGATGGGCTACAGAGGCTACCTCAGGTGGCAATCGTTAAGCAAAAGAAACACACAAGGGCGTGGAGGCCTGGGGAAAAAGCAACACGGAGAAATCCACCCTCTGAAACTGAGGAACATGGGCAAAAGAAGCTAGCTCAGGTTGCAACCTTTAAGCAGAAAAAAACACAAGGGCGTGCAGACCTGGCAAAAAAGCAACAGTGAGAAATCTACCCTCTGAAACCGACGAAGATGGACAACAGAGGCTAGCTCAGGTGGCAATTTTTAAGGAAAAATAAAAGGAAGTGCGTGGAGACCTGGGGAAAAAGCAACACGGAGAAATCTACCCTCTAGAACTGAGAAAGAAGCGCAACAGAGGCTAGCTCAGGTGGCAATCTTTAAGCAAAAAAAATAAAATAAAAAAAAACAATGGCGAGGAGACCCGGTCAAAAAGCAACCCTGAAAAAGGTACCCTCTGAAACTGAGGAAGCAGGGCAACAGTGCCTAGCTCAGGTGACAATCTTTAAGCAAAAGAAACACACAAGGGCGTGGGGAGCTGGCGAAAAGGCAACACTGAGAAATCCAGCCTCTGAAACGGACGAAGATGGGCAACAGAGGCTAGCTCAGGTGGCAATCTTTAAGCAAAAAAAATAAGATAAAAAAATACAATGGCGAGGAGACCCGGTCAAAAAGCAACCCTGAAA
>NW_027224786.1:7500-45000 GCF_041296235.1 Equus asinus
TATTATGCCAACGGTTCCCGTTTTCATTCCTATCGTTTAGGGAGGTTTGGTGGCAGCAGCGGCCGAAAGCAAAAGGAAACCCGAGGAAAGCGGCTCCATCCACCAGGGCTGTGTCTCATCGGTGCCGACGCAGGAGGGACGGGCTTCGTTCGTTCGTTCGCTGCGGCCCAAATTCCCGGGCCGCCCGAGGACCGCTCGCACCGGCCCGAGGGAGGGAGCCCCGGCAGGCAGGATGCCTCCGGGGAAATGGCCAAGTCGACCGCGCGACCCACAACCCGCCCGACTGGGGGCGAGAAGGAGCATGGAGGAGGACTCCGTCCCCTAGTCGGCAGACGGCCCCGGGACAGGGACGTTCGCCAAAACCTCCCCAAGGCCGCTTTCCGTGACCGAGTCGGCCTCCCCGCCTGTACTCGTCCCGGCCCGAGAAACGAGACGCGGGGTGGATCGGGACCAGGCCACGCACCAGGCCGGCCGGCGCGGCATCCTCCCTCCCCCGACCTGACCTGACCTGGACGAACGCCTCCCCATCGCCCGCCCCCGCGAGGCTGATCCGTCCGGCCGGTGAGGAGGCCGCTTGTCGGGCGCCACCTGCTGCCCGGCATCCTCTTATATAGTGTTCGAGGAGGTCGACCAGGTGGCCCGGCCTGGATTGGGGGGGGGGGGGCGCGGGGTGCGGTGTCCCGGGCGGCGGGGGACGGGGGGGGGTAGGAGTGGAGAGGGAAAGGTGGGCGTGGAGAATGCCGGGGTCGGGGGTCGGCGCGGGGCGGGGCGGGAGTTGGGGATAGGGGAGGGGCGGGAGGCCGTCTGGACATGGAGGGTCGGAAGAGCGGTGGTGACAATGATTTTCATTATCATTTAGGAAGAAGAACGTGGACTTCTTTAGAGGAGTCCTTTGAATAGCTTCTCCATTTAGTTAACATACATCCAAATGGAGGTCGGGAAACTTGGGTCCTGTTAACATATGGATGGAAGTGGAAAGAACTATCGCGATGACCGTCCTTGTGTTTCTTTTATTTTTTCTTTCTTCCTGCTCCCCAAAGCCGCCCCCCCCACCCCCGCCCCGCCCCGCCCCGCCCCGCCCCGCCCCGTCCCGTCCCGTCCCGTCCATAGTTGTAGGTTCCAGTGGTAGGTCTTTCGCGTTTCTGCTATGTGGGACGCCGCCTCGGCGTGGCTTGAAGGGCGATGCTGGGTCTGGGGCTGCGCCCAGGATCCGAACCGGTGAAAACCTGGGCCGTCGAAGCCGGGGGCCGGGGTGGGGGGCGCTACTTGACCGTTCGTCCACGGGCTCGGCCCCCGGCCCCTTGTTTTCTAGGGAGAGAGACAGAGAGACCCGATCCATTTTCCCTTGGCCTCTAAAGCGTGCGTGTGGTCGAAAGGCGACAGAGAGAGGGGTTCTGGTCCAGAAAGCCCCGACTGCGCCGCCGCGGGGATCGGTCGGTTCCGCCCGAACCGTCCGAGTCGGAAAGGAACGGACAGCTTTCCTCCTTTGGGCCCCTGACTTGGGACCGACAGGGGAAGAGGAACAGGCCTCTCTCCCTCACACCCTGGCCCCTTCCTCCAGGACGCCCTCCTTCTAGTCAGCCCGCCTCTGGCTTTTCCACACGCCGACGACCGCTCGTCGGCATGGACCCACCTTCCTTGGGGGACACCACCACACGACTCTCCCACTCGTCTGCCTGCCTTTCGTTGGCGTCGCTGCCAAAGGCGAGGGGTAGGGGTGGCGGTGGCAGGGACGGCAGGGGCCCAGCGGCTCTCTGGCGGGTGAGGAAGTCTTGCTGGTTCTCCTAGGTCGGTGATCTTTCTCGATCTCCACACACATTCTTCGTTTGGGGAGCCAAGAGACGCCCTCTGAGGAATCCCTATGGCCAGGGTCGATCACTTACTCGCTCACTGCCTCGGCCTCGGCCTCGGCCTCTGTCAGTCTTGTCTCTCTCCCTCCCTCCCTCCCTCCCTCCCTCCCTCCCTCGTCGGTCTCTGTGTGTGGACGTCTAGGTGGAGGCGAGGCAGGGAGGCCACCCACCCACCTACCTCGTGGTTTACCACACGCTCTACACGGAGGTAGAATTCCCATCCCACCGAATCCATCCTTTCCACGGGGCACAAGCCAGTGGCCTTCGGGAGTCTCTCTCCCCAAGGTGGCGCATCCGTCATGGCTATCTATTTCCAGAAGGTTTCCGTTTCCATCCCCTCCCCCCGAAAGAAAAAACGGCCCCACTCCCGGATCTGCCCCACCACGATCACCACCACCGCTGCCGCCGCCGCCGCCGCCGCCATCTGCTGTCGCCCTCTAGGGTTGGACCGTTCTAGCTCTCTCCTCTGTGTGGAATCGCAACGTAGGTCGCCTTGGATGTCTGGCACCTCTCACTTAGCAGAAGGTTTTGGAGGCTCAGGCTGGGCCACGCTTTGGCCCGGGTCAGTGTTCCGTTCCTCCGGACGGCTTCCTCGTTTTCCACGAGAAGGAGCCGTGAAGACGGAAAGGAAGGGCGGATGGATGGCTTTTCCCGTGCTACCGAGTCCCTCTCCCCTTTTCCCCAAAGCGTGAGGGGCGGTCGAGAGGATCGTCTCTGATGACAAAAGTCAGAGGCACCCCGGGTCAGACACCGTGCGAGGCGTTGGTGTGTTCTCGAGAGGAGAACACGTCCCCGTCAGCGTTTCCTGTCGTTCTCGTTCCGAAAGGATTCACGCGCCACCCCGTCTCCCTCAAGGTCTTAGGGCTGTCGTGCTCCGCAGCCGTCACGTGTCGTGGATCCTGGGCACCACCACGCCACCCCGCCCCCCCCCCCCCGCCATAGCTGTCGATCGCTATGTGGCACGCCTACGTTTGCCCAAAAGAGCAGTCCGATGGACAGCGTGGTGCTTTTCCCAGCAGGCAGGCAGGTGAGAGTCACCCCTCTAGAAGGTTTCCAAGCCCCGTTCCATTCTCAGAGGCAGCTCCTTTGGCCATCAAGGAGGCAGGCGATGGGGGTGGGGGTGGGGATGGGGATGGGGCAGGGGCCTCTGTCCCTCTGTCGCGGTAGAAATGATTGGGAAAGGAGGGACGATGGGCGTAGGTCGACCATCCTGGGCGGTGGTGCTTTGGGAGCTTTTTCTAGAAGAAGGAGCGAACGGCGTTCCCTGGGAAGGGAGGAAACCAGAGGAGGTCCCCCTCAGACCGACCTGGCACGAGAAGGACACACACTCTCTCTCTCTCTCTCTCTCTCTCTCTCTCTCTCTCTCTCTCTCCCTTTTCTTCCTGACTTGAAATCAGGAGACAAAACTCCCCTGCCAAAGGGGCCCTCCCAAAACGGGGAGTGAGGAAGACCTCCTTCTCTTCACGGCTGAAGTTCTCCCTGCCTTTCCTGGACGGGAAGGATAGCACCTACGCCCGCTGCCGTCGGTGACTTTTAGTCCCCCTGGAGAGGAAGAAATTCTTTCCCGTGGCCGAACCCTGGCGGTTCGTTCGTGCTGCAGAGGACGTGACCCTCTCTGACACACCCAGGAACCTCCTCGCTCCGGGTCGAGGAGAGGGAGTTCTGTTCTGTGGTTTAGAATGGTGCTTAAAAAGGGATGTCGCTTACAAAGGGTCCTCGTCCCCCTTCCTAAACCTAAACGGACGGCTCGGCTCGGAGGCGTGAGATACGTTTCGCATCCTCCTCGTCGTCTTCACTCAAAGTTTTATTGGAGTTTGGAAGATTTTATTTTTTGTCTTTCCTTTTTCTCCCCAAAGCCCCCCGGTACGTAGTTGTGTGTTCTTCGCGGTGGGTCCTTCTAGCGGTGGTATGTGGGACGCCGCCTCAGCGTGGTTTGATGAGCAGTGCCGTGTCCGCGCCCGGGATCCGAACGAACCGATGAAACACTGGGCTGCCTGCAGCGGAGCGCGCGAACTTAACCACTCGGCCACGGGGCCAGCCCCTTACTGGATTTTCAAAACAACTCCGGGGGCCGGCCCGGTGGCGCGGCGGTGAAGTTCGCACGTTCTGCTCCGCCGGCCCCGGGTTCGCCGGTCCGGATCCCGGGCGCAGGACCCGGCACCGCTTGGCGAGCCACGCTGTGGCAGGCGTCCCACCTGGAAAGTAGAGGGGGATGGGCACGGATGTCAGCTCAGGGCCAGTCTTCCTCGGCCGACAGAGGAGGATTGGTGGCAGATGTTCGCTCAGGGCTCATCTTCCTCAAAAATAAAATAATAAATCGATTCGATAAAATGTCAAATAACACAACCGCGGGATCACGCTTAGAGTCACCCTTGGCCCGATGATGCCACTCCCCACCCCCCCCACCCCCCTGCCCCCCACCATTTGGAGGTGCCGTCAGTGGGATTCGTTCCTGTTTGTCCATCTTTCTTCCTCTTTTTTTTTTTTTTTTTAAAGACTGGCACCCGAGCTCATTGCCAATCTTTTCTTTTCTTTTTATTCCTCCTCCTTCTTCTTCTTCTCCCCAGAGCACCCCAGTACCTAGTTCTATATTCTCTTTGAGGGTCCCTCTGGTTCTGCCGTGTGGGACGCCACCTCAGCGTGGTTTGATGAGCGGTGCCGTGTCCGAGCCCAGGATCCGAACCTTCCAAGCCCCGGGCCGCTGAAGCGGAGCGTGCAAACTCAACCGCTCGGCCACGGGGTCAGCCCCTCCCTTCCTTCCTTCCTTCCTTCCTTCCTTCCTTCCTTCCTTCCTTCCTTCCTTCCTTCCTAAGGAGGAGGAGGCAGGCACTGTGTGAAGTCGCCAGTGAGTCTGTGGAAAGAGACGGAGGATTTCCCATGGGAAGCCGGGGCGGGGGACAGGGACCGATGTCGTGCGAACTTGAAGGTGAAAGATCAAAAAACCCACACACGCCTAGAGCGGCGGGTTGCCCGTTAGGAGTTTGCTTGCCGGGCCCATAACGCAGGGCTCATCGATGAGCCAAACCGTCCGTGATCCTCAAGCAGTCTAGTAGGGTTAGAGAAAGGAGGGGGGCACTCTTTCTGCCCCAGATGAGGCGAGTTTCTCAGACAGCCACCCTGCCCCAACATCTTCCCTCCCTGCCTCCCGGCCCTTGGTGGACTGCGGCCTAAGGGTGGGGGAATTGAAGAAAGCCGTTCAATGGAAAAAAGCCCGAGGCCATGGGAGAGAGCTTCCTGCACTTGAATGAAGCCCTGACGCCAGGCCCATCGGAATGAATGGGCCTGACCTCCCCTCCCCCCTCCCCCCTCCCCCCTCCCAGGCTGGCGACTCGGCAGTGGAAGGCTAGGGGTTTCTTCCGAAATGGTGAACCGGCCCCCTTGTCCACAGGAAAACCACACACGGGTACAGCCTAGGCCGGATCTCAGGGTACAGCCTAGGCCGGATCTCAGGCCAAGTCGTCAGGGTGGCAAGATGATGGCGGATGAGAGGAAACTTGTTCTGGGACCGCACCGCCCCCCCCCCATCGCCTCTCTGGCTGAGAAGAGGGCTGGGGAGCGGTGAGGGTCAGGGGGAGAGTGGGGGCGGGGCCGGGACAGGGACCACCGGGCAGTAGGACGGGAGTAGCCCTGAGGCCTGCCTGCCTGCTTCCTTCCCTGCCGGCGCAGGGCTGAGAGAGGCACGGGGCACGCTGGCTCCTGCCCCTTCACTCATTCGGGAAGCCTCCTGTTGTTGCTCCTGAGGTGCCGGCTGCGGTGACAGACAGAGCAAAACTCCTCTCTCTGTCTATTTCTTCAAAGGCCCGAGTCTGAGCTACGACAGATTCCCCTGTGGCTCAACCCGCAACCTCCCATCCTGCCAGACCAGACCCCTTGTCTAAAAACCTCCACTGGAGGAGCTCTTCCACCTGACTCGGAAAGGAAACACCAGCCCCGCCTCAGCCTCACACCCACCACCACCACCACCACCCGCCCCCCCCCCGCCCCACTCTCCTCCGGACCCAGATACCTAACAGAGGGAACAAAAATCCAAAAATCCTGCTGCTCTCCTTCTACCACCTCCACTTCAGAAGAGTCAGTCTCCCCCGAACACCTCAGACTCTGTGACTTCCCGCGGCCTCCCTTTCCCCGTCCCCATTCTCTCCCCGGACGGGCCCCATCTTACACTTGAACGACAGCTCCACCGCTCGGGGCAGCTGGACACGATGTCCCAAAGTGGCCCGGACGGTAGCCTGGTCGATTCCAAAGGACCCACGCACGCAGTCGGCCATAAACGTGGTGTGGAGATCGTGGACGTTTGCGGGCCTCTGATGAAATCGCTGCTCCGGGGACCCCGGCGTCTAGGACCCGTCTTCTCCGTGTTCTTCACACCGTTGCTCCTGGGCCGGTTATTCTCTTCCCTCTCACTGACCTTAACGTTTTGTCTCTGCCATTGAATTTTGACTGTGCGAATGTGACTTGCCGCTGTAGGGCTGCGTGGATCTCTCAGGCATCCTGCTGTGCCGTGCGGGGGGGGGGGGGGAATCCTTGGTGGGTGGGTCGATAGACGTCCCTTTGGTTGTGCCCTGGAGGGGAGAGACAGAGGGGACGACTCAATCCACCACGAACGCTGATGTCGCTCCGATAAACCTGTAGCGGTGATTCTAGTTTATGGCCCGTGTCCTGAAAATAACTTCCCGAAGGGCCAGCCCGGCGGCACAGCGGTTAAGTTCGCACGTTCCGTTTTGTCAGCCAGGGGTTCGCAGGTTCGGATCCAGGGTGCGGACGTGGCGCCGCTTGGCGAGCCACGCTGTGGTCAGCGTCCCGCCTATCAAGGGGAGGGGGATGGGCACGGATGTTAGCTCGGGATCACTCTCCCGGGGCAAAAAGAGGAGAATTGGCAGCAGGTGTCAGCTCGGGGCTCGTCTTCCTCGAAAAATAAATTAATTAAATTAATAAAAACAACTTCCCAAACCTCTCTGATAACTTGAAGCTTTGAAGTTTTGCGAGGTGAAATCAGGTGATAAAAAAGTCCACGGACAGGGGCGGCCCCGTGGCCGAGTGGTTAAGTTCACAAGCTCCCCTTCGGCGGCCCAGGGTTTTGCCGGTTCAGATCCCGGGCACGGCACGGACACGGCACCGCTCGTCGGGCCGTGTGGAGGCGGCGTCCCACATGCCACAACTGGAAGGGCCCTCAACTAAGATAGACAACTATGTCATGGGGGGGATTGGGGGAGAAAAATCGGGAGGGGGGAAAAAAAAAACAAAAACGGAAGATTGGCAACAGGCGTTAGCTCTGTGAGGGCCGATCTTCCTCACCCAAAAACTAAAGTGAGATGAAATCAAATAAAGCGAAGGAAAAGATAAACCTATGAAATCCCATGTTTCTAAAAGTGGCCAAGTGTTTAGACATTGGCCAAGCGACGGAATGCTCATGGGAAGGACAGTTCCTAATTGCTGGCTTCTTAGTTTTCACCAAAATTAAGGTTCGTGAGGGTTAAAAAATCTACTTAACAAATGCGATGAAAGCCACTAGGCCGGCCCGGTGGCGCGCTGGTTAAGTGTGCCTGTTCCGCTTCGCCGGCCCGGGGTTCGCCAGTTCAGATCCCGGGGGTGGACGTGGCACCGCTGGGCGAGCCACGTGGTGGTAGGCGTCCCACATATGAAATAGAGGAAGATGGGCACGGAGGTGAGCTCAGGGCCAGCCTTCCTCGGCAAAAAGAGGAGGATTGGCAGCAGTTAGCTCAGGGCTCATCGTCCTCAAAACAAAACAAAACAAAACAAAAAGCCACTAAAAGTGAATATGGGAAACATCTTTGTGTTCAAGGAAAGTGAGATGGCTGCCTTCAGGCAAGAGGGCCTAAAAAGTAAAGATCGTTTTGTCTGTGAAAAGGTGATCAAAGTTTCACGGGGAAAATAATCTGAGAAAAAGGCCTGTTCGTGGTCAAGTGGCCTAAAATTGGAACGAGTGGACAGATAGAAATGGCGAGCGATAGGATCTATGGGAGTCTATGAGGAAGCCATTGGGTGTCGGCCTAATTCGGCCTGACAGTGTTTTTCGAAAAGGGCCTGACGTGGCCGTCGAGCACGCATCGCATCGTAGATCCGCTTTACACATTTCCTACGGCAAGAACCAATGCCCTTAAGGGAAAGGAGCAGCTTCCCCGTGCTCGGGCCTTTCCTTAAGGAGAGGCATCTTTCCTTAGGCTAGGAGCGGATGGTTGCGCTCACCTTTGACCATCCGGCTCCCCTGTGACCACCCAGGCCCAGACAACAGACCTGCCACCCAGCAGTGTCTGTCGATCGCTGTGCCGACAGAGCAGTCTCGCGACTATCATCCAAGGGACCTTTCGATCCTATGTGAAACGTCCTCTCTGGGGGTCTAGAAGCACTCTGTACACCCCACTTCCCGGGCACCCTCTCTTCCTTCGGGAAGAAAGGCCCCGGGCCACAGTCCTCACATTTTAGCTCAGAATAAACGCACCCCGATTTTCACGGATAGATTGGTTCCGGATTATTTCCGTCGACAGAATGGAATCAAGTCAATGAGTTTCAAGATCGGAGGGAAGCTGATGCAAAATCAGAATTTGTTTTTCTCACTCCCGAAAGGATACTTTTCTCTAACTTCTAGTCTCCTCCTGATAAAGACGTTGGAAAATGTTTCTCTTGACCTCTGAGGGAATCGACACCAAAGACAGAGATCCTCCATTTTGTCAGAATGATTTCCTAGGCCTCCAATGGAGGAGGCCTCCCTCGGACGGGAGCTCAGCTTTTGTTTTGCAACAGTTTTCCTCTCTCTGCTTGCCTTTAACATCTCCTTTCCCGTTCTTCTTTTTTGGAAGGGAAATACGTGCACCGCTGGGGAAAAAAAAAAAAAAAGAATTTTCTAAATGACCAAAGAAGATCTACGACTGTTGTTATTTTGGTTTCACGGAGCAGTTCCACGTCCACATTTACTCCATTTTAAACACCCACACACACTCACAGCACGGCGCTGTGAGGATGTCCCGGGGAACTCGATTTGTGGAGGGAATGGCTGTGAGGTCTCTGCCCCCCAACCCCCACCATTTGGGTGCTTCTGCTTGTTGATGAGGACGGGAAGCCCTGCTGAAATCCATATTCTTATCACCACACGTGCATCTGCACCCATGCTCCCCCCCGTGTGTCGTCTTTGGGCTTTGCTGTGGCCCCGTGCGGAGGGAGACCTGTTTTGTGTTGTAAACTTTTCCGCGGCCAAGCGGCTCGGTCCTTTCCTCTACGACTTGTGGGCTCTGTCTGTCCGTCTGCCTTAGAGAGACCCTCTGGGCCGGAAGTGACAGGCTGCACACAATTCCTGACAGACTGCGGACAATTCCTCCGTCGTCACGGTCCTTCTCTGATGACGTGCATGGTTTCGGTTTGACAGCGACCCCCACCCCCCACCCCGCCGTGATTTTCTAAGTCCTCCCGGGAGCCCGGGAAGTGCTCGGGCCGCTCCGGGAAGCGGGGGCCGGCAGCCCCGGCCTGCCCCGTGGCATCTCCGGGGACTTTTCCACCTCTGTCCGCGTCAGCCAGCCGGCAGCCCCGCGCCCGGCCCGGCCCAGAAGTCACGTGGGGAGTCTGTCCCCTTCCTGGCAAGCCCACCCACCCCACCCCCCTCCCCGCCGATTTTCCAACACCTCCTTCTGCGCCCAGGGTTGCCCTGTGCTGCCTGGGAGCTCCGAGGTGGACACCCTGGGGCCTCACGTGGTGACCTCCCGGCCGCCCCAAGCGGGCCCAGAGAGAAAGAGAGAGAGAGAGAGACAGAGAGAGACAGAGACAGAGACAGAGACAGAGAGAGACAGAGACAGAGACAGAGACAGAGACAGAGAGAGACCTGACCCGGCGGTGGGCTCAGGCTGTGCACTCTCGCTGGCTGGTGACCCGGTTCCCTCCCGCTGACCCCTCCGCGCCGGTCGTTGGGCGCCATCTGGCGGCCGCTTTTACAGAGTGGCCCTCCTCCGGAGCCCCGGCGACATGAGCAAGGGATGGGACTCGCAGGACGTCTGTGTGGTTTCCAGTGTGGGGCTGTGTGGAACAGAGCTGCTAAGAACATTCATGCCCCGGATTCTGTGTGAATGAACAGGAACGTGGCCGCAGCCCCCACCCCGCCCCCCGCCCCAGCCCCCGGGAGTGGTGGGAGTGGTGCCCTCCAGACCACCCTCGGGTTGGATGCCTCCCTCCCTGGAAGGACTCACGGGACTCCACAAAAGCTGACTTCCTGGAGGTCCAGCGGAGACCCCCAAGGCCCAAGGCCCCCCCCCCCACCCACCCACCACAGATCACTGTGGAAGCCTTAACGACCCAAGGCTCCAGCTACATACAGACGCTCTTAGGAGGCAAGATACACCAAAGGCTTATGTAGGTTGCCACTTTCGGTGGTTGTTTCCGCAGCGTGTCAGTTTTGGAACCCGCCACGCCCTTTTTCACAGAGGCCATACCGTTTCCCTTCACCACCAGTGAGGCGTGAGTGACTGACTTGGCTTCTCCGCGACCTGACTAGCAGTTTGATCCTGTTCCGGTATTTGGAAGAAGGCAGTCTCACCCATGTGTCCCCACAATGTCTCCCTCTAATTTTCTCACTTGCTTTTCCAGGGAACAGCTCACATCTTTTCATGCGCTTATCGGTCATCCATGCGTACCTCCTCCACCCCAGGTGAAAGTGCCTGCTCTGTCTATTGGTCTTCCATTCTTTTTGTATTTTTCAGTGTTGATTTCCCCCGGGTCTCCACTCCATTGTGGGTTTTGTTTTTTGTTTTTTGTTTTTTGTTTTTTTTTTTTTGCTTAAAGATTGTCACCTGAGCTAGGCACTGTTGCGCTGCTTCCTCAGTTTCAGAGGGTACCTTTTTCAGGGTTGCTGTTTGACCGGGTCTCCTCGCCATTGTATTTTTTTATTTTTTTTTTTTTGCTTAAAGATTGCCACCTGAGCTAGCCTCTGTTGCCCATCTTCTTCGGTTTCAGAGGGTAGATTTCTCAGTGTTGCTTTTTCGCCAGCTCTCCACGCCCTTGCGTCTTTTTTTTTTCTGCTTGAAGGCTGCAACCTGAGCTAGCTTCTTTTGCCCATGTTCCTCAGTTTCAGAGGGTGGATTTCTCCGTGTTGCTTTTTCCCCAGGTCTCCACACCCTTGTGTGTTTCTTTGGCTTAACGATTGCCACCTGAGGTAGCCTCTGTTGCCCATCTTCGTCCGTTTCAGAGGGTGGATTTCTCAGTGTTGCCTTTTCGCCAGCTCCCCACGCCCTTGTGTGTTTCTTTTGCTTAAAGATTGTCACCTGAGCTAGGCACTGTTGCCCTGCTTCCTCAGTTTCAGAGGGTACCTTTTTCAGGGTTGCTTTTTCACCGGGTCTCCTCGCCATTGTATTTTTTTATCTTATTTTTTTTGCTTAAAGATTGCCACCTGAGCTAGCCTCTGTTGCGCTTCTTTCTCAGTTCTAGAGGGTAGATTTCTCCGTGTTGCTTTTTCCCCAGGTCTCCACGCACTTCCTTTTATTTTTCCTTAAAAATTGCCACCTGAGCTAGCCTCTGTTGCCCATCTTCGTCGGTTTCAGAGGGTAGATTTCTCACTGTTGCTTTTTTGCCAGGTCTGCACGCCCATGTGTTTTTTTTCTGCTTAAAGGTTGCAACCTGAGCTAGCTTCTTTTGCCCATGTTCGTCAGTTTCAGAGGGTGGATTTCTCCGTGTTGCTTTTTCCCCAGGTCTCCACACCCTTGTGTGTTTCTTTGGCTTAACGATTGCCACCTGAGGTAGCCTCTGTTGCCCATCTTCCTCAGTTTCAGAGGGTGGATTTCTGAATGTTGCTTTTTCCCCAGGTCTCCACGCCCTTGTGTGTTTCTTTTGCTTAACGATTGCCACCTGAAGCCAGCCTCTCTTGCCCATCTTCCTCAGTTTCAGAGGGTAGATATTTCAGGGTTGCTTTTTCCCCAGGTCTCCACGCCTTTGGGTTTTGTTTTTGCTTAACGATTGCCACCTGAGCTAGCCTCTGTTGCCCATCTTCGTCCGTTTCAGAGGGTGGATTTCTCAGTGTTGCCTTTTCCCCAGGTCTCCACGCCCTTGTGTGTTTCTTTTGCTTAAAGATTGCCACCTGAGCTAGCCTCTCTTGCCCATGTTCCTCAGTTTCAGAGGGTAGATATTTCAGGGTTGCTTTGTCCCCAGGGCTCCACGCCTTTGTGCTTTGTTTTTGCTTAAGGATTGCCACCTGAGGTAGCCTCTCTTGCCCATCTTCCTCAGTTTCAGAGGGTGGATTTCTCCGTGTTGCTTTTTCCCCAGGTCTCCACGCCCTTGTGTGTTTCTTTTGCTTAACGATTGCCACCTGAGCTAGCCTCTGTTGCCCATCTTCGTCCGTTTCAGAGGGTGGATTTCTCAGTGTTGCCTTTTCGCCAGCTCCCCACGCCCTTGTGTGTTTCTTTTGCTTAAAGATTGTCACCTGAGCTAGGCACTGTTGCCCTGCTTCCTCAGTTTCAGAGGGTACCTTTTTCAGGGTTGCTTTTTCACCGGGTCTCCTCGCCATTGTATTTTTTTATCTTATTTTTTTTGCTTAAAGATTGCCACCTGAGCTAGCCTCTGTTGCGCTTCTTTCTCAGTTCTAGAGGGTAGATTTCTCCGTGTTGCTTTTTCCCCAGGTCTCCACGCACTTCCTTTTATTTTTCCTTAAAAATTGCCACCTGAGCTAGCCTCTGTTGTCCATCTTCGTCGGTTTCAGAGGGTAGATTTCTCACTGTTGCTTTTTTGCCAGGTCTGCACGCCCTTGTGTTTTTTTTCTGCTTAAAGGTTGCAACCTGAGCTAGCTTCTTTTGCCCATGTCCCTCAGTTTCAGAGGGTGGATTTCTCCGTGTTGCTTTTTCCCCAGGCCTCCACGCCCTTGTGTGTTTCTTTTGCTTAAAGATTGCCACCTGAAGCCAGCCTCTCTTGCCCATCTTCCTCAGTTTCAGAGGGTAGATATTTCAGGGTTGCTTTTTCCCCAGGTCTCCACGCCTTTGTGTTTTGTTTTTGCTTAACGATTGCCACCTGAGCTAGCCTCTCTTGCCCATGTTCCTCAGTTTCAGAGGGTAGATATTTCAGGGTTGCTTTGTCCCCAGGGCTCCACGCCTTTGTGCTTTGTTTTTGCTTAAGGATTGCCACCTGAGCTAGCCTCTCTTGCCCATCTTCCTCAGTTTCAGAGGGTGGATTTCTCCGTGTTGCTTTTTCCCCAGGTCTCCACGCCCTTGTGTGTTTCTTTTGCTTAAAGATTGCCACCTGAGCTAGCCTCTGTTGCCCATCTTCGTCCGTTTCAGAGGGTGGATTTCTCAGTGTTGCCTTTTCGCCAGCTCCCCACGCCCTTGTGTGTTTCTTTTGCTTAAAGATTGTCACCTGAGCTAGGCACTGTTGCCCTGCTTCCTCAGTTTCAGAGGGTACCTTTTTCAGGGTTGCTTTTTGACCGGGTCTCCTCGCCATTGTATTTTTTTATCTTATTTTTTTTGCTTAAAGATTGCCACCTGAGCTAGCCTCTGTTGCGCTTCTTTCTCAGTTCTAGAGGGTAGATTTCTCCGTGTTGCTTTTTCCCCAGGTCTCCACGCACTTCCTTTTATTTTTCCTTAAAAATTGCCACCTGAGCTAGCCTCTGTTGTCCATCTTCGTCGGTTTCAGAGGGTAGATTTCTCACTGTTGCTTTTTTGCCAGGTCTGCACGCCCTTGTGTTTTTTTTCTGCTTAAAGGTTGCAACCTGAGCTAGCTTCTTTTGCCCATGTCCCTCAGTTTCAGAGGGTGGATTTCTCCGTGTTGCTTTTTCCCCAGGCCTCCACGCCCTTGTGTGTTTCTTTTGCTTAAAGATTGCCACCTGAAGCCAGCCTCTCTTGCCCATCTTCCTCAGTTTCAGAGGGTAGATATTTCAGGGTTGCTTTTTCCCCAGGTCTCCACGCCTTTGTGTTTTGTTTTTGCTTAACGATTGCCACCTGAGCTAGCCTCTCTTGCCCATGTTCCTCAGTTTCAGAGGGTAGATATTTCAGGGTTGCTTTGTCCCCAGGGCTCCACGCCTTTGTGCTTTGTTTTTGCTTAAGGATTGCCACCTGAGCTAGCCTCTCTTGCCCATCTTCCTCAGTTTCAGAGGGTGGATTTCTCCGTGTTGCTTTTTCCCCAGGTCTCCACGCCCTTGTGTGTTTCTTTTGCTTAAAGATTGCCACCTGAGCTAGCCTCTGTTGCCCATCTTCGTCCGTTTCAGAGGGTGGATTTCTCAGTGTTGCCTTTTCGCCAGCTCCCCACGCCCTTGTGTGTTTCTTTTGCTTAAAGATTGTCACCTGAGCTAGGCACTGTTGCCCTGCTTCCTCAGTTTCAGAGGGTACCTTTTTCAGGGTTGCTTTTTCACCGGGTCTCCTCGCCATTGTATTTTTTTATCTTATTTTTTTTGCTTAAAGATTGCCACCTGAGCTAGCCTCTGTTGCGCTTCTTTCTCAGTTCTAGAGGGTAGATTTCTCCGTGTTGCTTTTTCCCCAGGTCTCCACGCCCTTGTGTGTTTCTTTTGCTTAAAGATTGCCACCTGAGCTAGCCTCTGTTGCCCATCTTCGTCCGTTTCAGAGGGTGGATTTCTCAGTGTTGCCTTTTCGCCAGCTCCCCACGCCCTTGTGTGTTTCTTTTGCTTAAAGATTGTCACCTGAGCTAGGCACTGTTGCCCTGCTTCCTCAGTTTCAGAGGGTACCTTTTTCAGGGTTGCTTTTTCACCGGGTCTCCTCGCCATTGTATTTTTTTATCTTATTTTTTTTGCTTAAAGATTGCCACCTGAGCTAGCCTCTGTTGCGCTTCTTTCTCAGTTCTAGAGGGTAGATTTCTCCGTGTTGCTTTTTCCCCAGGTCTCCACGCACTTCCTTTTATTTTTCCTTAAAAATTGCCACCTGAGCTAGCCTCTGTTGTCCATCTTCGTCGGTTTCAGAGGGTAGATTTCTCACTGTTGCTTTTTTGCCAGGTCTGCACGCCCTTGTGTTTTTTTTCTGCTTAAAGGTTGCAACCTGAGCTAGCTTCTTTTGCCCATGTCCCTCAGTTTCAGAGGGTGGATTTCTCCGTGTTGCTTTTTCCCCAGGCCTCCACGCCCTTGTGTGTTTCTTTTGCTTAACGATTGCCACCTGAGCTAGCCTCTGTTGCCCATCTTCGTCCGTTTCAGAGGGTGGATTTCTCAGTGTTGCCTTTTCCCCAGCTCCCCACGCCCTTGTGTGTTTCTTTTGCTTAAAGATTGCCACCTGAAGCCAGCCTCTCTTGCCCATCTTCCTCAGTTTCAGAGGGTAGATATTTCAGGGTTGCTTTTTCCCCAGGTCTCCACGCCTTTGGGTTTTGTTTTTGCTTAACGATTGCCACCTGAGCTAGCCTCTCTTGCCCATCTTCCTGAGTTTCAGAGGGTCGATATCTCCGTGTTGCTGTTTCCCCAGGTCTCCACGCCCTTGTGTGTTTCTTTTGCTTAACGTTTGCCACCTGAAGCCAGCCTCTCTTGCCCATCTTCCTCAGTTTCAGAGGGTAGATATTTCAGGGTTGCTTTTTCCCCAGGTCTCCACGCCTTTGTGTTTTGTTTTTGCTTAACGAGTGCCACCTGAGCTAGCCTCTCTTGCCCATGTTCCTCAGTTTCAGAGGGTAGATATTTCAGGGTTGCTTTGTCCCCAGGGCTCCACGCCTTTGTGCTTTGTTTTTGCTTAAGGATTGCCACCTGAGCTAGCCTCTCTTGCCCATCTTCCTCAGTTTCAGAGGGTGGATTTCTCCGTGTTGCTTTTTCCCCAGGTCTCCACGCCCTTGTGTGTTTCTTTTGCTTAAAGATTGCCACCTGAGCTAGCCTCTGTTGCCCATCTTCGTCCGTTTCAGAGGGTGGATTTCTCAGTGTTGCCTTTTCGCCAGCTCCCCACGCCCTTGTGTGTTTCTTTTGCTTAAAGATTGTCACCTGAGCTAGGCACTGTTGCCCTGCTTCCTCAGTTTCAGAGGGTACCTTTTTCAGGGTTGCTTTTTCACCGGGTCTCCTCGCCATTGTATTTTTTTATCTTATTTTTTTTGCTTAAAGATTGCCACCTGAGCTAGCCTCTGTTGCGCTTCTTTCTCAGTTCTAGAGGGTAGATTTCTCCGTGTTGCTTTTTCCCCAGGTCTCCACGCACTTCCTTTTATTTTTCCTTAAAAATTGCCACCTGAGCTAGCCTGTGTTGTCCATCTTCGTCGGTTTCAGAGGGTAGATTTCTCACTGTTGCTTTTTTGCCAGGTCTGCACGCCCTTGTGTTTTTTTTCTGCTTAAAGGTTGCAACCTGAGCTAGCTTCTTTTGCCCATGTCCCTCAGTTTCAGAGGGTGGATTTCTCCGTGTTGCTTTTTCCCCAGGCCTCCACGCCCTTGTGTGTTTCTTTTGCTTAAAGATTGCCACCTGAAGCCAGCCTCTCTTGCCCATCTTCCTCAGTTTCAGAGGGTAGATATTTCAGGGTTGCTTTTTCCCCAGGTCTCCACGCCTTTGTGTTTTGTTTTTGCTTAACGATTGCCACCTGAGCTAGCCTCTCTTGCCCATGTTCCTCAGTTTCAGAGGGTAGATATTTCAGGGTTGCTTTGTCCCCAGGGCTCCACGCCTTTGTGCTTTGTTTTTGCTTAAGGATTGCCACCTGAGCTAGCCTCTCTTGCCCATCTTCCTCAGTTTCAGAGGGTGGATTTCTCCGTGTTGCTTTTTCCCCAGGTCTCCACGCCCTTGTGTGTTTCTTTTGCTTAAAGATTGCCACCTGAGCTAGCCTCTGTTGCCCATCTTCGTCCGTTTCAGAGGGTGGATTTCTCAGTGTTGCCTTTTCGCCAGCTCCCCACGCCCTTGTGTGTTTCTTTTGCTTAAAGATTGTCACCTGAGCTAGGCACTGTTGCCCTGCTTCCTCAGTTTCAGAGGGTACCTTTTTCAGGGTTGCTTTTTCACCGGGTCTCCTCGCCATTGTATTTTTTTATCTTATTTTTTTTGCTTAAAGATTGCCACCTGAGCTAGCCTCTGTTGCGCTTCTTTCTCAGTTCTAGAGGGTAGATTTCTCCGTGTTGCTTTTTCCCCAGGTCTCCACGCACTTCCTTTTATTTTTCCTTAAAAATTGCCACCTGAGCTAGCCTGTGTTGTCCATCTTCGTCGGTTTCAGAGGGTAGATTTCTCACTGTTGCTTTTTTGCCAGGTCTGCACGCCCTTGTGTTTTTTTTCTGCTTAAAGGTTGCAACCTGAGCTAGCTTCTTTTGCCCATGTCCCTCAGTTTCAGAGGGTGGATTTCTCCGTGTTGCTTTTTCCCCAGGCCTCCACGCCCTTGTGTGTTTCTTTTGCTTAAAGATTGCCACCTGAAGCCAGCCTCTCTTGCCCATCTTCCTCAGTTTCAGAGGGTAGATATTTCAGGGTTGCTTTTTCCCCAGGTCTCCACGCCTTTGTGTTTTGTTTTTGCTTAACGATTGCCACCTGAGCTAGCCTCTCTTGCCCATGTTCCTCAGTTTCAGAGGGTAGATATTTCAGGGTTGCTTTGTCCCCAGGGCTCCACGCCTTTGTGCTTTGTTTTTGCTTAAGGATTGCCACCTGAGCTAGCCTCTCTTGCCCATCTTCCTCAGTTTCAGAGGGTGGATTTCTCCGTGTTGCTTTTTCCCCAGGTCTCCACGCCCTTGTGTGTTTCTTTTGCTTAAAGATTGCCACCTGAGCTAGCCTCTGTTGCCCATCTTCGTCCGTTTCAGAGGGTGGATTTCTCAGTGTTGCCTTTTCGCCAGCTCCCCACGCCCTTGTGTGTTTCTTTTGCTTAAAGATTGTCACCTGAGCTAGGCACTGTTGCCCTGCTTCCTCAGTTTCAGAGGGTACCTTTTTCAGGGTTGCTTTTTCACCGGGTCTCCTCGCCATTGTATTTTTTTATCTTATTTTTTTTGCTTAAAGATTGCCACCTGAGCTAGCCTCTGTTGCGCTTCTTTCTCAGTTCTAGAGGGTAGATTTCTCCGTGTTGCTTTTTCCCCAGGTCTCCACGCACTTCCTTTTATTTTTCCTTAAAAATTGCCACCTGAGCTAGCCTCTGTTGTCCATCTTCGTCGGTTTCAGAGGGTAGATTTCTCACTGTTGCTTTTTTGCCAGGTCTGCACGCCCTTGTGTTTTTTTTCTGCTTAAAGGTTGCAACCTGAGCTAGCTTCTTTTGCCCATGTCCCTCAGTTTCAGAGGGTGGATTTCTCCGTGTTGCTTTTTCCCCAGGCCTCCACGCCCTTGTGTGTTTCTTTGTCTTAACGATTGCCACCTGAGCTAGCCTCTGTTGCCCATCTTCGTCCGTTTCAGAGGGTGGATTTCTCAGTGTTGCCTTTTCCCCAGCTCCCCACGCCCTTGTGTGTTTCTTTTGCTTAAAGATTGCCACCTGAAGCCAGAATCTCTTGCCCATCTTCCTCAGTTTCAGAGGGTAGATATTTCAGGGTTGCTTTTTCCCCAGGTCTCCACGCCTTTGGGTTTTGTTTTTGCTTAACGATTGCCACCTGAGCTAGCCTCTCTTGCCCATCTTCCTGAGTTTCAGAGGGTCGATATCTCCGTTTTGCTGTTTCCCCAGATCTCCACGCCCTTGTGTGTTTCTTTTGCTTAACGTTTGCCACCTGAAGCCAGCCTCTCTTGCCCATCTTCCTCAGTTTCAGAGGGTAGATATTTCAGGGTTGCTTTTTCCCCAGGTCTCCACGCCTTTGTGTTTTGTTTTTGCTTAACGAGTGCCACCTGAGCTAGCCTCTCTTGCCCATGTTCCTCAGTTTCAGAGGGTAGATATTTCAGGGTTGCTTTGTCCCCAGGGCTCCACGCCTTTGTGCTTTGTTTTTGCTTAAGGATTGCCACCTGAGCTAGCCTCTCTTGCCCATCTTCCTCAGTTTCAGAGGGTGGATTTCTCCGTGTTGCTTTTTCCCCAGGTCTCCACGCCCTTGTGTGTTTCTTTTGCTTAAAGATTGCCACCTGAGCTAGCCTCTGTTGCCCATCTTCGTCCGTTTCAGAGGGTGGATTTCTCAGTGTTGCCTTTTCGCCAGCTCCCCACGCCCTTGTGTGTTTCTTTTGCTTAGAGATTGTCACCTGAGCTAGGCACTGTTGCCCTGCTTCCTCAGTTTCAGAGGGTACCTTTTTCAGGGTTGCTTTTTCACCGGGTCTCCTCGCCATTGTATTTTTTTATCTTATTTTTTTTGCTTAAAGATTGCCACCTGAGCTAGCCTCTGTTGCGCTTCTTTCTCAGTTCTAGAGGGTAGATTTCTCCGTGTTGCTTTTTCCCCAGGTCTCCACGCACTTCCTTTTATTTTTCCTTAAAAATTGCCACCTGAGCTAGCCTCTGTTGTCCATCTTCGTCGGTTTCAGAGGGTAGATTTCTCACTGTTGCTTTTTTGCCAGGTCTGCACGCCCTTGTGTTTTTTTTCTGCTTAAAGGTTGCAACCTGAGCTAGCTTCTTTTGCCCATGTCCCTCAGTTTCAGAGGGTGGATTTCTCCGTGTTGCTTTTTCCCCAGGCCTCCACGCCCTTGTGTGTTTCTTTTGCTTAAAGATTGCCACCTGAAGCCAGCCTCTCTTGCCCATCTTCCTCAGTTTCAGAGGGTAGATATTTCAGGGTTGCTTTTTCCCCAGGTCTCCACGCCTTTGTGTTTTGTTTTTGCTTAACGATTGCCACCTGAGCTAGCCTCTCTTGCCCATGTTCCTCAGTTTCAGAGGGTAGATATTTCAGGGTTGCTTTGTCCCCAGGGCTCCACGCCTTTGTGCTTTGTTTTTGCTTAAGGATTGCCACCTGAGCTAGCCTCTCTTGCCCATCTTCCTCAGTTTCAGAGGGTGGATTTCTCCGTGTTGCTTTTTCCCCAGGCCTCCACGCCCTTGTGTGTTTCTTTTGCTTAACGATTGCCACCTGAGCTAGCCTCTGTTGCCCATCTTCGTCCGTTTCAGAGGGTGGATTTCTCAGTGTTGCCTTTTCGCCAGCTCCCCACGCCCTTGTGTGTTTCTTTTGCTTAAAGATTGTCACCTGAGCTAGGCACTGTTGCCCTGCTTCCTCAGTTTCAGAGGGTACCTTTTTCAGGGTTGCTTTTTCACCGGGTCTCCTCGCCATTGTATTTTTTTATCTTATTTTTTTTGCTTAAAGATTGCCACCTGAGCTAGCCTCTGTTGCGCTTCTTTCTCAGTTCTAGAGGGTAGATTTCTCCGTGTTGCTTTTTCCCCAGGTCTCCACGCACTTCCTTTTATTTTTCCTTAAAAATTGCCACCTGAGCTAGCCTCTGTTGTCCATCTTCGTCGGTTTCAGAGGGTAGATTTCTCACTGTTGCTTTTTTGCCAGGTCTGCACGCCCTTGTGTTTTTTTTCTGCTTAAAGGTTGCAACCTGAGCTAGCTTCTTTTGCCCATGTCCCTCAGTTTCAGAGGGTGGATTTCTCCGTGTTGCTTTTTCCCCAGGCCTCCACGCCCTTGTGTGTTTCTTTGGCTTAACGATTGCCACCTGAGCTAGCCTCTGTTGCCCATCTTCGTCCGTTTCAGAGGGTGGATTTCTCAGTGTTGCCTTTTCCCCAGCTCCCCACGCCCTTGTGTGTTTCTTTTGCTTAAAGATTGCCACCTGAAGCCAGCCTCTCTTGCCCATCTTCCTCAGTTTCAGAGGGTAGATATTTCAGGGTTGCTTTTTCCCCAGGTCTCCACGCCTTTGGGTTTTGTTTTTGCTTAACGATTGCCACCTGAGCTAGCCTCT
This sequence comes from Equus asinus, assembly GCF_041296235.1. NCBI lineage: Eukaryota > Metazoa > Chordata > Mammalia > Perissodactyla > Equidae > Equus > Equus asinus. The sequence continues at coordinate 27,974 of NW_027224786.1, forward strand.
CTTGCCCATCTTCCTGAGTTTCAGAGGGTCGATATCTCCGTGTTGCTGTTTCCCCAGGTCTCCACGCCCTTGTGTGTTTCTTTTGCTTAACGTTTGCCACCTGAAGCCAGCCTCTCTTGCCCATCTTCCTCAGTTTCAGAGGGTAGATATTTCAGGGTTGCTTTTTCCCCAGGTCTCCACGCCTTTGTGTTTTGTTTTTGCTTAACGAGTGCCACCTGAGCTAGCCTCTCTTGCCCATGTTCCTCAGTTTCAGAGGGTAGATATTTCAGGGTTGCTTTGTCCCCAGGGCTCCACGCCTTTGTGCTTTGTTTTTGCTTAAGGATTGCCACCTGAGCTAGCCTCTCTTGCCCATCTTCCTCAGTTTCAGAGGGTGGATTTCTCCGTGTTGCTTTTTCCCCAGGTCTCCACGCCCTTGTGTGTTTCTTTTGCTTAAAGATTGCCACCTGAGCTAGCCTCTGTTGCCCATCTTCGTCCGTTTCAGAGGGTGGATTTCTCAGTGTTGCCTTTTCGCCAGCTCCCCACGCCCTTGTGTGTTTCTTTTGCTTAAAGATTGTCACCTGAGCTAGGCACTGTTGCCCTGCTTCCTCAGTTTCAGAGGGTACCTTTTTCAGGGTTGCTTTTTCACCGGGTCTCCTCGCCATTGTATTTTTTTATCTTATTTTTTTTGCTTAAAGATTGCCACCTGAGCTAGCCTCTGTTGCGCTTCTTTCTCAGTTCTAGAGGGTAGATTTCTCCGTGTTGCTTTTTCCCCAGGTCTCCACGCACTTCCTTTTATTTTTCCTTAAAAATTGCCACCTGAGCTAGCCTGTGTTGTCCATCTTCGTCGGTTTCAGAGGGTAGATTTCTCACTGTTGCTTTTTTGCCAGGTCTGCACGCCCTTGTGTTTTTTTTCTGCTTAAAGGTTGCAACCTGAGCTAGCTTCTTTTGCCCATGTCCCTCAGTTTCAGAGGGTGGATTTCTCCGTGTTGCTTTTTCCCCAGGCCTCCACGCCCTTGTGTGTTTCTTTTGCTTAAAGATTGCCACCTGAAGCCAGCCTCTCTTGCCCATCTTCCTCAGTTTCAGAGGGTAGATATTTCAGGGTTGCTTTTTCCCCAGGTCTCCACGCCTTTGTGTTTTGTTTTTGCTTAACGATTGCCACCTGAGCTAGCCTCTCTTGCCCATGTTCCTCAGTTTCAGAGGGTAGATATTTCAGGGTTGCTTTGTCCCCAGGGCTCCACGCCTTTGTGCTTTGTTTTTGCTTAAGGATTGCCACCTGAGCTAGCCTCTCTTGCCCATCTTCCTCAGTTTCAGAGGGTGGATTTCTCCGTGTTGCTTTTTCCCCAGGTCTCCACGCCCTTGTGTGTTTCTTTTGCTTAAAGATTGCCACCTGAGCTAGCCTCTGTTGCCCATCTTCGTCCGTTTCAGAGGGTGGATTTCTCAGTGTTGCCTTTTCGCCAGCTCCCCACGCCCTTGTGTGTTTCTTTTGCTTAAAGATTGTCACCTGAGCTAGGCACTGTTGCCCTGCTTCCTCAGTTTCAGAGGGTACCTTTTTCAGGGTTGCTTTTTCACCGGGTCTCCTCGCCATTGTATTTTTTTATCTTATTTTTTTTGCTTAAAGATTGCCACCTGAGCTAGCCTCTGTTGCGCTTCTTTCTCAGTTCTAGAGGGTAGATTTCTCCGTGTTGCTTTTTCCCCAGGTCTCCACGCACTTCCTTTTATTTTTCCTTAAAAATTGCCACCTGAGCTAGCCTCTGTTGTCCATCTTCGTCGGTTTCAGAGGGTAGATTTCTCACTGTTGCTTTTTTGCCAGGTCTGCACGCCCTTGTGTTTTTTTTCTGCTTAAAGGTTGCAACCTGAGCTAGCTTCTTTTGCCCATGTCCCTCAGTTTCAGAGGGTGGATTTCTCCGTGTTGCTTTTTCCCCAGGCCTCCACGCCCTTGTGTGTTTCTTTGTCTTAACGATTGCCACCTGAGCTAGCCTCTGTTGCCCATCTTCGTCCGTTTCAGAGGGTGGATTTCTCAGTGTTGCCTTTTCCCCAGCTCCCCACGCCCTTGTGTGTTTCTTTTGCTTAAAGATTGCCACCTGAAGCCAGAATCTCTTGCCCATCTTCCTCAGTTTCAGAGGGTAGATATTTCAGGGTTGCTTTTTCCCCAGGTCTCCACGCCTTTGGGTTTTGTTTTTGCTTAACGATTGCCACCTGAGCTAGCCTCTCTTGCCCATCTTCCTGAGTTTCAGAGGGTCGATATCTCCGTTTTGCTGTTTCCCCAGATCTCCACGCCCTTGTGTGTTTCTTTTGCTTAACGTTTGCCACCTGAAGCCAGCCTCTCTTGCCCATCTTCCTCAGTTTCAGAGGGTAGATATTTCAGGGTTGCTTTTTCCCCAGGTCTCCACGCCTTTGTGTTTTGTTTTTGCTTAACGAGTGCCACCTGAGCTAGCCTCTCTTGCCCATGTTCCTCAGTTTCAGAGGGTAGATATTTCAGGGTTGCTTTGTCCCCAGGGCTCCACGCCTTTGTGCTTTGTTTTTGCTTAAGGATTGCCACCTGAGCTAGCCTCTCTTGCCCATCTTCCTCAGTTTCAGAGGGTGGATTTCTCCGTGTTGCTTTTTCCCCAGGTCTCCACGCCCTTGTGTGTTTCTTTTGCTTAAAGATTGCCACCTGAGCTAGCCTCTGTTGCCCATCTTCGTCCGTTTCAGAGGGTGGATTTCTCAGTGTTGCCTTTTCGCCAGCTCCCCACGCCCTTGTGTGTTTCTTTTGCTTAAAGATTGTCACCTGAGCTAGGCACTGTTGCCCTGCTTCCTCAGTTTCAGAGGGTACCTTTTTCAGGGTTGCTTTTTGACCGGGTCTCCTCGCCATTGTATTTTTTTATCTTATTTTTTTTGCTTAAAGATTGCCACCTGAGCTAGCCTCTGTTGCGCTTCTTTCTCAGTTCTAGAGGGTAGATTTCTCCGTGTTGCTTTTTCCCCAGGTCTCCACGCACTTCCTTTTATTTTTCCTTAAAAATTGCCACCTGAGCTAGCCTCTGTTGTCCATCTTCGTCGGTTTCAGAGGGTAGATTTCTCACTGTTGCTTTTTTGCCAGGTCTGCACGCCCTTGTGTTTTTTTTCTGCTTAAAGGTTGCAACCTGAGCTAGCTTCTTTTGCCCATGTCCCTCAGTTTCAGAGGGTGGATTTCTCCGTGTTGCTTTTTCCCCAGGCCTCCACGCCCTTGTGTGTTTCTTTTGCTTAAAGATTGCCACCTGAAGCCAGCCTCTCTTGCCCATCTTCCTCAGTTTCAGAGGGTAGATATTTCAGGGTTGCTTTTTCCCCAGGTCTCCACGCCTTTGTGTTTTGTTTTTGCTTAACGATTGCCACCTGAGCTAGCCTCTCTTGCCCATGTTCCTCAGTTTCAGAGGGTAGATATTTCAGGGTTGCTTTGTCCCCAGGGCTCCACGCCTTTGTGCTTTGTTTTTGCTTAAGGATTGCCACCTGAGCTAGCCTCTCTTGCCCATCTTCCTCAGTTTCAGAGGGTGGATTTCTCCGTGTTGCTTTTTCCCCAGGTCTCCACGCCCTTGTGTGTTTCTTTTGCTTAAAGATTGCCACCTGAGCTAGCCTCTGTTGCCCATCTTCGTCCGTTTCAGAGGGTGGATTTCTCAGTGTTGCCTTTTCGCCAGCTCCCCACGCCCTTGTGTGTTTCTTTTGCTTAAAGATTGTCACCTGAGCTAGGCACTGTTGCCCTGCTTCCTCAGTTTCAGAGGGTACCTTTTTCAGGGTTGCTTTTTCACCGGGTCTCCTCGCCATTGTATTTTTTTATCTTATTTTTTTTGCTTAAAGATTGCCACCTGAGCTAGCCTCTGTTGCGCTTCTTTCTCAGTTCTAGAGGGTAGATTTCTCCGTGTTGCTTTTTCCCCAGGTCTCCACGCACTTCCTTTTATTTTTCCTTAAAAATTGCCACCTGAGCTAGCCTCTGTTGTCCATCTTCGTCGGTTTCAGAGGGTAGATTTCTCACTGTTGCTTTTTTGCCAGGTCTGCACGCCCTTGTGTTTTTTTTCTGCTTAAAGGTTGCAACCTGAGCTAGCTTCTTTTGCCCATGTCCCTCAGTTTCAGAGGGTGGATTTCTCCGTGTTGCTTTTTCCCCAGGCCTCCACGCCCTTGTGTGTTTCTTTGGCTTAACGATTGCCACCTGAGCTAGCCTCTGTTGCCCATCTTCGTCCGTTTCAGAGGGTGGATTTCTCAGTGTTGCCTTTTCCCCAGCTCCCCACGCCCTTGTGTGTTTCTTTTGCTTAAAGATTGCCACCTGAAGCCAGCCTCTCTTGCCCATCTTCCTCAGTTTCAGAGGGTAGATATTTCAGGGTTGCTTTTTCCCCAGGTCTCCACGCCTTTGGGTTTTGTTTTTGCTTAACGATTGCCACCTGAGCTAGCCTCTCTTGCCCATCTTCCTGAGTTTCAGAGGGTCGATATCTCCGTGTTGCTGTTTCCCCAGGTCTCCACGCCCTTGTGTGTTTCTTTTGCTTAACGTTTGCCACCTGAAGCCAGCCTCTCTTGCCCATCTTCCTCAGTTTCAGAGGGTAGATATTTCAGGGTTGCTTTTTCCCCAGGTCTCCACGCCTTTGTGTTTTGTTTTTGCTTAACGAGTGCCACCTGAGCTAGCCTCTCTTGCCCATGTTCCTCAGTTTCAGAGGGTAGATATTTCAGGGTTGCTTTGTCCCCAGGGCTCCACGCCTTTGTGCTTTGTTTTTGCTTAAGGATTGCCACCTGAGCTAGCCTCTCTTGCCCATCTTCCTCAGTTTCAGAGGGTGGATTTCTCCGTGTTGCTTTTTCCCCAGGTCTCCACGCCCTTGTGTGTTTCTTTTGCTTAAAGATTGCCACCTGAGCTAGCCTCTGTTGCCCATCTTCGTCCGTTTCAGAGGGTGGATTTCTCAGTGTTGCCTTTTCGCCAGCTCCCCACGCCCTTGTGTGTTTCTTTTGCTTAAAGATTGTCACCTGAGCTAGGCACTGTTGCCCTGCTTCCTCAGTTTCAGAGGGTACCTTTTTCAGGGTTGCTTTTTCACCGGGTCTCCTCGCCATTGTATTTTTTTATCTTATTTTTTTTGCTTAAAGATTGCCACCTGAGCTAGCCTCTGTTGCGCTTCTTTCTCAGTTCTAGAGGGTAGATTTCTCCGTGTTGCTTTTTCCCCAGGTCTCCACGCACTTCCTTTTATTTTTCCTTAAAAATTGCCACCTGAGCTAGCCTGTGTTGTCCATCTTCGTCGGTTTCAGAGGGTAGATTTCTCACTGTTGCTTTTTTGCCAGGTCTGCACGCCCTTGTGTTTTTTTTCTGCTTAAAGGTTGCAACCTGAGCTAGCTTCTTTTGCCCATGTCCCTCAGTTTCAGAGGGTGGATTTCTCCGTGTTGCTTTTTCCCCAGGCCTCCACGCCCTTGTGTGTTTCTTTTGCTTAAAGATTGCCACCTGAAGCCAGCCTCTCTTGCCCATCTTCCTCAGTTTCAGAGGGTAGATATTTCAGGGTTGCTTTTTCCCCAGGTCTCCACGCCTTTGTGTTTTGTTTTTGCTTAACGATTGCCACCTGAGCTAGCCTCTCTTGCCCATGTTCCTCAGTTTCAGAGGGTAGATATTTCAGGGTTGCTTTGTCCCCAGGGCTCCACGCCTTTGTGCTTTGTTTTTGCTTAAGGATTGCCACCTGAGCTAGCCTCTCTTGCCCATCTTCCTCAGTTTCAGAGGGTGGATTTCTCCGTGTTGCTTTTTCCCCAGGTCTCCACGCCCTTGTGTGTTTCTTTTGCTTAAAGATTGCCACCTGAGCTAGCCTCTGTTGCCCATCTTCGTCCGTTTCAGAGGGTGGATTTCTCAGTGTTGCCTTTTCGCCAGCTCCCCACGCCCTTGTGTGTTTCTTTTGCTTAAAGATTGTCACCTGAGCTAGGCACTGTTGCCCTGCTTCCTCAGTTTCAGAGGGTACCTTTTTCAGGGTTGCTTTTTCACCGGGTCTCCTCGCCATTGTATTTTTTTATCTTATTTTTTTTGCTTAAAGATTGCCACCTGAGCTAGCCTCTGTTGCGCTTCTTTCTCAGTTCTAGAGGGTAGATTTCTCCGTGTTGCTTTTTCCCCAGGTCTCCACGCACTTCCTTTTATTTTTCCTTAAAAATTGCCACCTGAGCTAGCCTCTGTTGTCCATCTTCGTCGGTTTCAGAGGGTAGATTTCTCACTGTTGCTTTTTTGCCAGGTCTGCACGCCCTTGTGTTTTTTTTCTGCTTAAAGGTTGCAACCTGAGCTAGCTTCTTTTGCCCATGTCCCTCAGTTTCAGAGGGTGGATTTCTCCGTGTTGCTTTTTCCCCAGGCCTCCACGCCCTTGTGTGTTTCTTTTGCTTAAAGATTGCCACCTGAAGCCAGCCTCTCTTGCCCATCTTCCTCAGTTTCAGAGGGTAGATATTTCAGGGTTGCTTTTTCCCCAGGTCTCCACGCCTTTGTGTTTTGTTTTTGCTTAACGATTGCCACCTGAGCTAGCCTCTCTTGCCCATGTTCCTCAGTTTCAGAGGGTAGATATTTCAGGGTTGCTTTGTCCCCAGGGCTCCACGCCTTTGTGCTTTGTTTTTGCTTAAGGATTGCCACCTGAGCTAGCCTCTCTTGCCCATCTTCCTCAGTTTCAGAGGGTGGATTTCTCCGTGTTGCTTTTTCCCCAGGTCTCCACGCCCTTGTGTGTTTCTTTTGCTTAAAGATTGCCACCTGAGCTAGCCTCTGTTGCCCATCTTCGTCCGTTTCAGAGGGTGGATTTCTCAGTGTTGCCTTTTCGCCAGCTCCCCACGCCCTTGTGTGTTTCTTTTGCTTAAAGATTGTCACCTGAGCTAGGCACTGTTGCCCTGCTTCCTCAGTTTCAGAGGGTACCTTTTTCAGGGTTGCTTTTTCACCGGGTCTCCTCGCCATTGTATTTTTTTATCTTATTTTTTTTGCTTAAAGATTGCCACCTGAGCTAGCCTCTGTTGCGCTTCTTTCTCAGTTCTAGAGGGTAGATTTCTCCGTGTTGCTTTTTCCCCAGGTCTCCACGCACTTCCTTTTATTTTTCCTTAAAAATTGCCACCTGAGCTAGCCTCTGTTGTCCATCTTCGTCGGTTTCAGAGGGTAGATTTCTCACTGTTGCTTTTTTGCCAGGTCTGCACGCCCTTGTGTTTTTTTTCTGCTTAAAGGTTGCAACCTGAGCTAGCTTCTTTTGCCCATGTCCCTCAGTTTCAGAGGGTGGATTTCTCCGTGTTGCTTTTTCCCCAGGCCTCCACGCCCTTGTGTGTTTCTTTGGCTTAACGATTGCCACCTGAGCTAGCCTCTGTTGCCCATCTTCGTCCGTTTCAGAGGGTGGATTTCTCAGTGTTGCCTTTTCCCCAGCTCCCCACGCCCTTGTGTGTTTCTTTTGCTTAAAGATTGCCACCTGAAGCCAGAATCTCTTGCCCATCTTCCTCAGTTTCAGAGGGTAGATATTTCAGGGTTGCTTTTTCCCCAGGTCTCCACGCCTTTGGGTTTTGTTTTTGCTTAACGATTGCCACCTGAGCTAGCCTCTCTTGCCCATCTTCCTGAGTTTCAGAGGGTCGATATCTCCGTTTTGCTGTTTCCCCAGATCTCCACGCCCTTGTGTGTTTCTTTTGCTTAACGTTTGCCACCTGAAGCCAGCCTCTCTTGCCCATCTTCCTCAGTTTCAGAGGGTAGATATTTCAGGGTTGCTTTTTCCCCAGGTCTCCACGCCTTTGTGTTTTGTTTTTGCTTAACGAGTGCCACCTGAGCTAGCCTCTCTTGCCCATGTTCCTCAGTTTCAGAGGGTAGATATTTCAGGGTTGCTTTGTCCCCAGGGCTCCACGCCTTTGTGCTTTGTTTTTGCTTAAGGATTGCCACCTGAGCTAGCCTCTCTTGCCCATCTTCCTCAGTTTCAGAGGGTGGATTTCTCCGTGTTGCTTTTTCCCCAGGTCTCCACGCCCTTGTGTGTTTCTTTTGCTTAAAGATTGCCACCTGAGCTAGCCTCTGTTGCCCATCTTCGTCCGTTTCAGAGGGTGGATTTCTCAGTGTTGCCTTTTCGCCAGCTCCCCACGCCCTTGTGTGTTTCTTTTGCTTAAAGATTGTCACCTGAGCTAGGCACTGTTGCCCTGCTTCCTCAGTTTCAGAGGGTACCTTTTTCAGGGTTGCTTTTTCACCGGGTCTCCTCGCCATTGTATTTTTTTATCTTATTTTTTTTGCTTAAAGATTGCCACCTGAGCTAGCCTCTGTTGCGCTTCTTTCTCAGTTCTAGAGGGTAGATTTCTCCGTGTTGCTTTTTCCCCAGGTCTCCACGCACTTCCTTTTATTTTTCCTTAAAAATTGCCACCTGAGCTAGCCTCTGTTGTCCATCTTCGTCGGTTTCAGAGGGTAGATTTCTCACTGTTGCTTTTTTGCCAGGTCTGCACGCCCTTGTGTTTTTTTTCTGCTTAAAGGTTGCAACCTGAGCTAGCTTCTTTTGCCCATGTCCCTCAGTTTCAGAGGGTGGATTTCTCCGTGTTGCTTTTTCCCCAGGCCTCCACGCCCTTGTGTGTTTCTTTGGCTTAAAGATTGCCACCTGAAGCCAGCCTCTCTTGCCCATCTTCCTCAGTTTCAGAGGGTAGATATTTCAGGGTTGCTTTTTCCCCAGGTCTCCACGCCTTTGTGTTTTGTTTTTGCTTAACGATTGCCACCTGAGCTAGCCTCTCTTGCCCATGTTCCTCAGTTTCAGAGGGTAGATATTTCAGGGTTGCTTTGTCCCCAGGGCTCCACGCCTTTGTGCTTTGTTTTTGCTTAAGGATTGCCACCTGAGCTAGCCTCTCTTGCCCATCTTCCTCAGTTTCAGAGGGTGGATTTCTCCGTGTTGCTTTTTCCCCAGGTCTCCACGCCCTTGTGTGTTTCTTTTGCTTAAAGATTGCCACCTGAGCTAGCCTCTGTTGCCCATCTTCGTCCGTTTCAGAGGGTGGATTTCTCAGTGTTGCCTTTTCGCCAGCTCCCCACGCCCTTGTGTGTTTCTTTTGCTTAAAGATTGTCACCTGAGCTAGGCACTGTTGCCCTGCTTCCTCAGTTTCAGAGGGTACCTTTTTCAGGGTTGCTTTTTCACCGGGTCTCCTCGCCATTGTATTTTTTTATCTTATTTTTTTTGCTTAAAGATTGCCACCTGAGCTAGCCTCTGTTGCGCTTCTTTCTCAGTTCTAGAGGGTAGATTTCTCCGTGTTGCTTTTTCCCCAGGTCTCCACGCACTTCCTTTTATTTTTCCTTAAAAATTGCCACCTGAGCTAGCCTCTGTTGTCCATCTTCGTCGGTTTCAGAGGGTAGATTTCTCACTGTTGCTTTTTTGCCAGGTCTGCACGCCCTTGTGTTTTTTTTCTGCTTAAAGGTTGCAACCTGAGCTAGCTTCTTTTGCCCATGTCCCTCAGTTTCAGAGGGTGGATTTCTCCGTGTTGCTTTTTCCCCAGGCCTCCACGCCCTTGTGTGTTTCTTTGGCTTAACGATTGCCACCTGAGCTAGCCTCTGTTGCCCATCTTCGTCCGTTTCAGAGGGTGGATTTCTCAGTGTTGCCTTTTCCCCAGCTCCCCACGCCCTTGTGTGTTTCTTTTGCTTAAAGATTGCCACCTGAAGCCAGAATCTCTTGCCCATCTTCCTCAGTTTCAGAGGGTAGATATTTCAGGGTTGCTTTTTCCCCAGGTCTCCACGCCTTTGGGTTTTGTTTTTGCTTAACGATTGCCACCTGAGCTAGCCTCTCTTGCCCATCTTCCTGAGTTTCAGAGGGTCAATATCTCCGTTTTGCTGTTTCCCCAGATCTCCACGCCCTTGTGTGTTTCTTTTGCTTAACGTTTGCCACCTGAAGCCAGCCTCTCTTGCCCATCTTCCTCAGTTTCAGAGGGTAGATATTTCAGGGTTGCTTTTTCCCCAGGTCTCCACGCCTTTGTGTTTTGTTTTTGCTTAACGAGTGCCACCTGAGCTAGCCTCTCTTGCCCATGTTCCTCAGTTTCAGAGGGTAGATATTTCAGGGTTGCTTTGTCCCCAGGGCTCCACGCCTTTGTGCTTTGTTTTTGCTTAAGGATTGCCACCTGAGCTAGCCTCTCTTGCCCATCTTCCTCAGTTTCAGAGGGTGGATTTCTCCGTGTTGCTTTTTCCCCAGGTCTCCACGCCCTTGTGTGTTTCTTTTGCTTAAAGATTGCCACCTGAGCTAGCCTCTGTTGCCCATCTTCGTCCGTTTCAGAGGGTGGATTTCTCAGTGTTGCCTTTTCGCCAGCTCCCCACGCCCTTGTGTGTTTCTTTTGCTTAAAGATTGTCACCTGAGCTAGGCACTGTTGCCCTGCTTCCTCAGTTTCAGAGGGTACCTTTTTCAGGGTTGCTTTTTCACCGGGTCTCCTCGCCATTGTATTTTTTTATCTTATTTTTTTTGCTTAAAGATTGCCACCTGAGCTAGCCTCTGTTGCGCTTCTTTCTCAGTTCTAGAGGGTAGATTTCTCCGTGTTGCTTTTTCCCCAGGTCTCCACGCACTTCCTTTTATTTTTCCTTAAAAATTGCCACCTGAGCTAGCCTCTGTTGTCCATCTTCGTCGGTTTCAGAGGGTAGATTTCTCACTGTTGCTTTTTTGCCAGGTCTGCACGCCCTTGTGTTTTTTTTCTGCTTAAAGGTTGCAACCTGAGCTAGCTTCTTTTGCCCATGTCCCTCAGTTTCAGAGGGTGGATTTCTCCGTGTTGCTTTTTCCCCAGGCCTCCACGCCCTTGTGTGTTTCTTTTGCTTAAAGATTGCCACCTGAAGCCAGCCTCTCTTGCCCATCTTCCTCAGTTTCAGAGGGTAGATATTTCAGGGTTGCTTTTTCCCCAGGTCTCCACGCCTTTGTGTTTTGTTTTTGCTTAACGATTGCCACCTGAGCTAGCCTCTCTTGCCCATGTTCCTCAGTTTCAGAGGGTAGATATTTCAGGGTTGCTTTGTCCCCAGGGCTCCACGCCTTTGTGCTTTGTTTTTGCTTAAGGATTGCCACCTGAGCTAGCCTCTCTTGCCCATCTTCCTCAGTTTCAGAGGGTGGATTTCTCCGTGTTGCTTTTTCCCCAGGTCTCCACGCCCTTGTGTGTTTCTTTTGCTTAAAGATTGCCACCTGAGCTAGCCTCTGTTGCCCATCTTCGTCCGTTTCAGAGGGTGGATTTCTCAGTGTTGCCTTTTCGCCAGCTCCCCACGCCCTTGTGTGTTTCTTTTGCTTAAAGATTGTCACCTGAGCTAGGCACTGTTGCCCTGCTTCCTCAGTTTCAGAGGGTACCTTTTTCAGGGTTGCTTTTTCACCGGGTCTCCTCGCCATTGTATTTTTTTATCTTATTTTTTTTGCTTAAAGATTGCCACCTGAGCTAGCCTCTGTTGCGCTTCTTTCTCAGTTCTAGAGGGTAGATTTCTCCGTGTTGCTTTTTCCCCAGGTCTCCACGCACTTCCTTTTATTTTTCCTTAAAAATTGCCACCTGAGCTAGCCTCTGTTGTCCATCTTCGTCGGTTTCAGAGGGTAGATTTCTCACTGTTGCTTTTTTGCCAGGTCTGCACGCCCTTGTGTTTTTTTTCTGCTTAAAGGTTGCAACCTGAGCTAGCTTCTTTTGCCCATGTCCCTCAGTTTCAGAGGGTGGATTTCTCCGTGTTGCTTTTTCCCCAGGCCTCCACGCCCTTGTGTGTTTCTTTTGCTTAACGATTGCCACCTGAGCTAGCCTCTGTTGCCCATCTTCGTCCGTTTCAGAGGGTGGATTTCTCAGTGTTGCCTTTTCCCCAGCTCCCCACGCCCTTGTGTGTTTCTTTTGCTTAAAGATTGCCACCTGAAGCCAGCCTCTCTTGCCCATCTTCCTCAGTTTCAGAGGGTAGATATTTCAGGGTTGCTTTTTCCCCAGGTCTCCACGCCTTTGGGTTTTGTTTTTGCTTAACGATTGCCACCTGAGCTAGCCTCTCTTGCCCATCTTCCTGAGTTTCAGAGGGTCGATATCTCCGTGTTGCTGTTTCCCCAGGTCTCCACGCCCTTGTGTGTTTCTTTTGCTTAACGTTTGCCACCTGAAGCCAGCCTCTCTTGCCCATCTTCCTCAGTTTCAGAGGGTAGATATTTCAGGGTTGCTTTTTCCCCAGGTCTCCACGCCTTTGTGTTTTGTTTTTGCTTAACGAGTGCCACCTGAGCTAGCCTCTCTTGCCCATGTTCCTCAGTTTCAGAGGGTAGATATTTCAGGGTTGCTTTGTCCCCAGGGCTCCACGCCTTTGTGCTTTGTTTTTGCTTAAGGATTGCCACCTGAGCTAGCCTCTCTTGCCCATCTTCCTCAGTTTCAGAGGGTGGATTTCTCCGTGTTGCTTTTTCCCCAGGTCTCCACGCCCTTGTGTGTTTCTTTTGCTTAAAGATTGCCACCTGAGCTAGCCTCTGTTGCCCATCTTCGTCCGTTTCAGAGGGTGGATTTCTCAGTGTTGCCTTTTCGCCAGCTCCCCACGCCCTTGTGTGTTTCTTTTGCTTAAAGATTGTCACCTGAGCTAGGCACTGTTGCCCTGCTTCCTCAGTTTCAGAGGGTACCTTTTTCAGGGTTGCTTTTTGACCGGGTCTCCTCGCCATTGTATTTTTTTATCTTATTTTTTTTGCTTAAAGATTGCCACCTGAGCTAGCCTCTGTTGCGCTTCTTTCTCAGTTCTAGAGGGTAGATTTCTCCGTGTTGCTTTTTCCCCAGGTCTCCACGCACTTCCTTTTATTTTTCCTTAAAAATTGCCACCTGAGCTAGCCTCTGTTGTCCATCTTCGTCGGTTTCAGAGGGTAGATTTCTCACTGTTGCTTTTTTGCCAGGTCTGCACGCCCTTGTGTTTTTTTTCTGCTTAAAGGTTGCAACCTGAGCTAGCTTCTTTTGCCCATGTCCCTCAGTTTCAGAGGGTGGATTTCTCCGTGTTGCTTTTTCCCCAGGCCTCCACGCCCTTGTGTGTTTCTTTTGCTTAAAGATTGCCACCTTAAGCCAGCCCCTCTTGCCCATCTTCCTCAGTTTCAGAGGGTAGACTCTCCGCCTGCCTTCGACAGGCCCTCTGGACTGGAAAGCTTTCCTCCTCCCGTCATCACGGTCCTTCTCGGATGACGTGCCTGGTTTCGGTTTGACCGTCCCCGCCCGCCCTGATTTTCTAAGTCCTCCCGGGAACCCCGGGGGCGCTCCAGCCGCTCCGGGAAGCGGCGGCCTCCCGGCCGCACCGGCCCAGCCCGGCCCGGGCCGCCCCCTGGCCTCTCTGGGGGGAACTCTCCCCTTCCCCTTCCCGGTGATCGCCCGAGAAACCTTTTCCGAGTCCCCCTCCTGCGGCTGGGGCTGCGCCTTGGCGGCCGGGAGCCCGCGGGCGGACGCCCCGGGGCCGCACTGGGCCGGGAGGCTGGGTCCGAGGGGGCTCCGGGACGGGATCGGGCGGCCCGGCGGCCCGGCTGTGCTCCCCGGCGGGCCCGCGCTCCGGCTCCGTCCCGCTGAGGCGGTCGTCGGTCGCCGGGTGCCACCTGGCGGCCGCTTTTATATCGTCTCTTTCCTCCGGAGCTCCGGCGACGCGGGCCAAGGGACGGGACTCGGCCGCGGTGACCGAGGCAGAGTCCCGGGAGGCCGGCGTCGCTGGCGGGATCTGGCCCGGTGGCGCCGGGGCGTGAGCGCGACGCCCGCTCGCCGGAGATTGGAGGTGCAGGCTACTGAGGGAGGTGGCTGTCGCCGCGCCGCCCGGTGCCGGCCGGGGTGTGGGGCCTCCCGGACGGGTCGACCAGCAGCCGCCGGTGCCCCTCCGTCCCCGGGAGGGGGTGGGGGGCCGCCGCGGGGGAACGGGCGAGGGAGCTCGTCCCGTGCCCGGCCGTCGTCCCGAGGGCGGCCCGGTGGTCGGGCCTTCCGCGTCGCCGATCCCCTTTCCGCGCCCCGCTCCGGAGGTGGGCGACCGGCCGGGGCCTTGCGGGGGAGGCCCGTGGAGGGCGCGACGGGCTCGGCCGCCGGGCTGGCCTTTTCCCCACTGGTCTTCCGAGTCGACCGGCTCTGGCGGTGGGGACCGGGCCCGGTCCTCGGATGCCTCCTCCTCCGTGGCAGTTTTTTTTTCCAAGTCCCGCCCTGGAGAAGAGCGTGGACCGGCCCCGGGAGCCCTCGAGGGCGGGCCGGGGAGGGCGTCCCCGGCCCGGACGCGTGCCCGGGGTGGGTCCGGGCCGTCGGACCGGACTTCTCTCTCCGAGTTTCGCGGGTCGCGTCTTTGTCCGGAGGCGGGAGGGGGCCGGCTCGAGGCGTAGGTGGAGCCCCGGCTGAGGGACGGGAGCCACGGTCCCGCCCCGGGCCCGGTCGCCGGAGGCGCCTCCGCGGAATTCTTTTCTAAGTCCTGACCCGGCGACTCAGAGGGAGGGACCGACCGGTCCCGGCCCGCGCGGGCGGCCCGGGGAGGCTGTCCCCGGCTCCCCCTGCCGCCACGCTTCTGGGGTCGACCAGATGGCCCCGGGAGCTCCGGGCCTGGTGGCGATGGGGTCGTGCTTGGGGTCTGGTGGCCGTGGCCGTGATCCAGGGGTTCCCCTGGTGATCCGTGGGTGGGCCCCGTCTCCGGGCGCGGCGATTCTTGCCCCCGAATGGGTGGTTTTGTGCCGCCAGATAAGTGCTGACACGCTCTGCTCGGGTGACAGTCGCCCGAGAGCTTCCGGGTGCCTGGATGCGTGTGCGGGGAGGGCTCCGGGCTCTGGCCGAGAACCGGACGCCCGTTTCCACCCCCGCCGCTTGAGCCGCCCGCTGGGGCCTGCGCGCCGGCTCTTGTGCGTTCCAGGCGCCCCCACGACCGTGGTGCCACCTCCGGTCTCTGGTACCCGAGGGCGGCGGGGTTAGGGGCGCGGGGTCCTCTACCACGTGCACTCCCTGCCGCCGGCACCCGGGTGCGGTCGCGACTTACCCCATCCCACCGGCTCCGTGCCAGTGCGTGTCAGGCGTTCTCGTCCTGGGGTCGTCGCCCGCGCTTGCTGGAGGAGGAGAGGGGTCGGTGAGGCTGAAGCAGGCTCCTCCGCTCGCTGTCCTCGCCGGCCTTCCCTTGCTCGGGGGTCCCTCGCGTTATGCTGCCGACCGATGTGGTGATGCTGTGCTCTCCCGGGCCGGGCCTAAGCCGTGCCAGACGAGGGACGGACGTTCATGGCGAACGGGACCGCTCTTCTCGCTCTGCCCGCGGGTCCCCTCGCCCGTTCTCCCCCGCTGCGAGTGGCGTGTGGGAGGCGGCAGGGGTGCGGAATCCGGCCCGACCTCGCTCCCCCGCCCCGTGCCTCGTGGCGTGGGCGGTGTCGGGGTCTCCGTGACGCGGCGGATGCTCTGCCTGTGCCTCTTGGCTGTGTCTCGCGGGCGGCCCTCCCCGCGGTGGGGCGGGCCGTGTTGCCGCCGCGCCGCGCGCCTTCCCGGGCGCGTGAGCGCGTTCCCCAGGCCGTTGGCGGTGCCCCTGGAGCGTTCCAGGTCGTCCCTCAGGCGCCCGAGGCCGAGTGGCGGTGTCGTTCCCTGTTCCCGTCGGCCTCCTCAGGTAACCACTGCGCTGGTGTGTCTGAGGAGCGGGGGGGTCGAGTCGGTAAGGGAGGCGTGCCCCTCGTCCCCCTCGGGGGGGACGGGTGCCTCGTCGCCCCCCACGGCGTGCCGTGTGGGGGCGGGCAGGCTCGGGCGCGTGCCCGCGCGTTCCCCTTGCTGGGGTTTCCCCGCGGGTGTGGGAGTGACCGTGGCGGGCCGAGCCAGCGGCGTGGCGCTGGCTCTTTGGTTGGGAGGTGCTGTTTGATCGGCACCTCCGTCCCAGTCTCTGCCTCCCTTGGTCTCTCGGCCTGAGGGGAGGCACTGACTTGGGAGCCGCACAGGGGCCTTGTAGATCCCTAGCTAAGCCCAGTGTGGCCAGAGATGGCGAGCCCGGGGCAGCGCGGGCTCGCGGCCCTGACCACGGACGCTCCGACTTGCTCTAGGCCTTACCTCTACCGCAGACCCCTCCTGCATTGCGTGGCCATGGTGTCTGTAAGCGCCTTGGTGGGCCCGATGGCGGACGATGGGCGGGGGCGACACGCCCTCGGTGAGAAAGCCTTCTCTAGCGATCCGAGAGGGTGCCTTGGGGTACCGGACCCCCCAGCCGCCGCCCCTCCTTTGCGCGTAGTAGCCACGGACGCCACCACCGTGGCGCGTGGGCAGAGCTGCTCTTTGCCTACCGCGGCCGGCGCCTCCCCCCTCCGAGTCGGGGGAGGGTCACGCCCGGCCGGGCCGTCGTCGGGCGCGGGGCCGCGCGTGTGCGCGAGCGTGCGCGTGGTTCTCCCGTCGCGCGCTGGGGCGGGGAGAGGGCCCGGCCCCGTCCGGGCTCCGCCCCGCCGCGAGCGGCTGGCTCTCCGCTCGCTCCCGTCCCGAGCCGCAGCCGGTGGTGGCGTGCGGGCATGGGTGGGGGCCGCCGCCGCTCTCGGGCGCGTTCCCTCGGGACGTGGGCCCCGGAGCAGACCAGACAGGCAGACGGGTGGCTGGGTGGACGGGGCGGCCCCCGGCGGCGGGGGCGCCTCACGTAGGCCCCGGCGGTGGGGCCGGGCCCGCGGGAGGCCGAGGGGTGGCTGAGGCCGGCCGGCGTCCCAGGCGTCGTGGGACCGCCCTCGCGTGTCGTTGGCGGTGGGATCCCGCGTGTGTTTTCCTGGTGGCCCGTCCGCGCCCGAGGCCGTCCCCGGGAGCCTTCCCGCGAGCCCGTGCTCCCTCCGTCGAGGCGCGCGCCGCGCTCCCCGCTGCCCCCGGTGCTCCCCCGCCCGGGCAGACGCCTGGCCGCGCCGCCCACCGGCCGGGACCGAAGTGGGCCTCGCCGTGCGGGTGTCGCCTCCGGCCACCGAGGCCGGTGGTGGCCCCGGGCGAAGTGCTCTCGGCTCCGGTCGGGTGGGGCCCGCGCGCCAGGCGCCCGGCGCGGGACGCTGGCGCCGTGTGCGGGAGAGCCCTGGCCGTGGCGGGGCCGAGCCCCCGTGAGCTGCGCGCGGGGCGACGGGGCCAGTCGCCGTTCTGGGCGCCGCGGGACCGCCCCTGGTGCTGGAGGCCCCTGGCGGTGAGACCCCGTGTGTGCTCCGGCGGCCGACTTGCCTCGGGAGGTTCTGTCTTCCCTCCTTCGCCCCGAGCGCGTCTCTCGG
>NW_027224787.1:0-5000 GCF_041296235.1 Equus asinus
CTTTCCACAGACTCACTGGCGACTTCACACAGTGCCTGCCTCCTCCTCCTTAGGAAGGAAGGAAGGAAGGAAGGAAGGAAGGAAGGAAGGAAGGAAGGAAGGAAGGAAGGGAGGGGCTGACCCCGTGGCCGAGCGGTTGAGTTTGCACGCTCCGCTTCAGCGGCCCGGGGCTTGGAAGGTTCGGATCCTGGGCTCGGACACGGCACCGCTCATCAAACCACGCTGAGGTGGCGTCCCACACGGCAGAACCAGAGGGACCCTCAAAGAGAATATAGAACTAGGTACTGGGGTGCTCTGGGGAGAAGAAGAAGAAGGAGGAGGAATAAAAAGAAAAGAAAAGATTGGCAATGAGCTCGGGTGCCAGTCTTTAAAAAAAAAAAAAAAAAGAGGAAGAAAGATGGACAAACAGGAACGAATCCCACTGACGGCACCTCCAAATGGTGGGGGGCAGGGGGGTGGGGGGGGTGGGGAGTGGCATCATCGGGCCAAGGGTGACTCTAAGCGTGATCCCGCGGTTGTGTTATTTGACATTTTATCGAATCGATTTATTATTTTATTTTTGAGGAAGATGAGCCCTGAGCGAACATCTGCCACCAATCCTCCTCTGTCGGCCGAGGAAGACTGGCCCTGAGCTGACATCCGTGCCCATCCCCCTCTACTTTCCAGGTGGGACGCCTGCCACAGCGTGGCTCGCCAAGCGGTGCCGGGTCCTGCGCCCGGGATCCGGACCGGCGAACCCGGGGCCGGCGGAGCAGAACGTGCGAACTTCACCGCCGCGCCACCGGGCCGGCCCCCGGAGTTGTTTTGAAAATCCAGTAAGGGGCTGGCCCCGTGGCCGAGTGGTTAAGTTCGCGCGCTCCGCTGCAGGCAGCCCAGTGTTTCATCGGTTCGTTCGGATCCCGGGCGCGGACACGGCACTGCTCATCAAACCACGCTGAGGCGGCGTCCCACATACCACCGCTAGAAGGACCCACCGCGAAGAACACACAACTACGTACCGGGGGGCTTTGGGGAGAAAAAGGAAAGACAAAAAATAAAATCTTCCAAACTCCAATAAAACTTTGAGTGAAGACGACGAGGAGGATGCGAAACGTATCTCACGCCTCCGAGCCGAGCCGTCCGTTTAGGTTTAGGAAGGGGGACGAGGACCCTTTGTAAGCGACATCCCTTTTTAAGCACCATTCTAAACCACAGAACAGAACTCCCTCTCCTCGACCCGGAGCGAGGAGGTTCCTGGGTGTGTCAGAGAGGGTCACGTCCTCTGCAGCACGAACGAACCGCCAGGGTTCGGCCACGGGAAAGAATTTCTTCCTCTCCAGGGGGACTAAAAGTCACCGACGGCAGCGGGCGTAGGTGCTATCCTTCCCGTCCAGGAAAGGCAGGGAGAACTTCAGCCGTGAAGAGAAGGAGGTCTTCCTCACTCCCCGTTTTGGGAGGGCCCCTTTGGCAGGGGAGTTTTGTCTCCTGATTTCAAGTCAGGAAGAAAAGGGAGAGAGAGAGAGAGAGAGAGAGAGAGAGAGAGAGAGAGAGAGAGAGTGTGTGTCCTTCTCGTGCCAGGTCGGTCTGAGGGGGACCTCCTCTGGTTTCCTCCCTTCCCAGGGAACGCCGTTCGCTCCTTCTTCTAGAAAAAGCTCCCAAAGCACCACCGCCCAGGATGGTCGACCTACGCCCATCGTCCCTCCTTTCCCAATCATTTCTACCGCGACAGAGGGACAGAGGCCCCTGCCCCATCCCCATCCCCACCCCCACCCCCATCGCCTGCCTCCTTGATGGCCAAAGGAGCTGCCTCTGAGAATGGAACGGGGCTTGGAAACCTTCTAGAGGGGTGACTCTCACCTGCCTGCCTGCTGGGAAAAGCACCACGCTGTCCATCGGACTGCTCTTTTGGGCAAACGTAGGCGTGCCACATAGCGATCGACAGCTATGGCGGGGGGGGGGGGGCGGGGTGGCGTGGTGGTGCCCAGGATCCACGACACGTGACGGCTGCGGAGCACGACAGCCCTAAGACCTTGAGGGAGACGGGGTGGCGCGTGAATCCTTTCGGAACGAGAACGACAGGAAACGCTGACGGGGACGTGTTCTCCTCTCGAGAACACACCAACGCCTCGCACGGTGTCTGACCCGGGGTGCCTCTGACTTTTGTCATCAGAGACGATCCTCTCGACCGCCCCTCACGCTTTGGGGAAAAGGGGAGAGGGACTCGGTAGCACGGGAAAAGCCATCCATCCGCCCTTCCTTTCCGTCTTCACGGCTCCTTCTCGTGGAAAACGAGGAAGCCGTCCGGAGGAACGGAACACTGACCCGGGCCAAAGCGTGGCCCAGCCTGAGCCTCCAAAACCTTCTGCTAAGTGAGAGGTGCCAGACATCCAAGGCGACCTACGTTGCGATTCCACACAGAGGAGAGAGCTAGAACGGTCCAACCCTAGAGGGCGACAGCAGATGGCGGCGGCGGCGGCGGCGGCAGCGGTGGTGGTGATCGTGGTGGGGCAGATCCGGGAGTGGGGCCGTTTTTTCTTTCGGGGGGAGGGGATGGAAACGGAAACCTTCTGGAAATAGATAGCCATGACGGATGCGCCACCTTGGGGAGAGAGACTCCCGAAGGCCACTGGCTTGTGCCCCGTGGAAAGGATGGATTCGGTGGGATGGGAATTCTACCTCCGTGTAGAGCGTGTGGTAAACCACGAGGTAGGTGGGTGGGTGGCCTCCCTGCCTCGCCTCCACCTAGACGTCCACACACAGAGACCGACGAGGGAGGGAGGGAGGGAGGGAGGGAGGGAGGGAGAGAGACAAGACTGACAGAGGCCGAGGCCGAGGCCGAGGCAGTGAGCGAGTAAGTGATCGACCCTGGCCATAGGGATTCCTCAGAGGGCGTCTCTTGGCTCCCCAAACGAAGAATGTGTGTGGAGATCGAGAAAGATCACCGACCTAGGAGAACCAGCAAGACTTCCTCACCCGCCAGAGAGCCGCTGGGCCCCTGCCGTCCCTGCCACCGCCACCCCTACCCCTCGCCTTTGGCAGCGACGC
The DNA here is from genome assembly GCF_041296235.1 of Equus asinus. Taxonomy (NCBI): domain Eukaryota; kingdom Metazoa; phylum Chordata; class Mammalia; order Perissodactyla; family Equidae; genus Equus; species Equus asinus. The sequence goes on from NW_027224787.1 coordinate 3,025, forward strand.
CAACGAAAGGCAGGCAGACGAGTGGGAGAGTCGTGTGGTGGTGTCCCCCAAGGAAGGTGGGTCCATGCCGACGAGCGGTCGTCGGCGTGTGGAAAAGCCAGAGGCGGGCTGACTAGAAGGAGGGCGTCCTGGAGGAAGGGGCCAGGGTGTGAGGGAGAGAGGCCTGTTCCTCTTCCCCTGTCGGTCCCAAGTCAGGGGCCCAAAGGAGGAAAGCTGTCCGTTCCTTTCCGACTCGGACGGTTCGGGCGGAACCGACCGATCCCCGCGGCGGCGCAGTCGGGGCTTTCTGGACCAGAACCCCTCTCTCTGTCGCCTTTCGACCACACGCACGCTTTAGAGGCCAAGGGAAAATGGATCGGGTCTCTCTGTCTCTCTCCCTAGAAAACAAGGGGCCGGGGGCCGAGCCCGTGGACGAACGGTCAAGTAGCGCCCCCCACCCCGGCCCCCGGCTTCGACGGCCCAGGTTTTCACCGGTTCGGATCCTGGGCGCAGCCCCAGACCCAGCATCGCCCTTCAAGCCACGCCGAGGCGGCGTCCCACATAGCAGAAACGCGAAAGACCTACCACTGGAACCTACAACTATGGACGGGACGGGACGGGACGGGGCGGGGCGGGGCGGGGCGGGGCGGGGCGGGGGTGGGGGGGGCGGCTTTGGGGAGCAGGAAGAAAGAAAAAATAAAAGAAACACAAGGACGGTCATCGCGATAGTTCTTTCCACTTCCATCCATATGTTAACAGGACCCAAGTTTCCCGACCTCCATTTGGATGTATGTTAACTAAATGGAGAAGCTATTCAAAGGACTCCTCTAAAGAAGTCCACGTTCTTCTTCCTAAATGATAATGAAAATCATTGTCACCACCGCTCTTCCGACCCTCCATGTCCAGACGGCCTCCCGCCCCTCCCCTATCCCCAACTCCCGCCCCGCCCCGCGCCGACCCCCGACCCCGGCATTCTCCACGCCCACCTTTCCCTCTCCACTCCTACCCCCCCCCGTCCCCCGCCGCCCGGGACACCGCACCCCGCGCCCCCCCCCCCCCAATCCAGGCCGGGCCACCTGGTCGACCTCCTCGAACACTATATAAGAGGATGCCGGGCAGCAGGTGGCGCCCGACAAGCGGCCTCCTCACCGGCCGGACGGATCAGCCTCGCGGGGGCGGGCGATGGGGAGGCGTTCGTCCAGGTCAGGTCAGGTCGGGGGAGGGAGGATGCCGCGCCGGCCGGCCTGGTGCGTGGCCTGGTCCCGATCCACCCCGCGTCTCGTTTCTCGGGCCGGGACGAGTACAGGCGGGGAGGCCGACTCGGTCACGGAAAGCGGCCTTGGGGAGGTTTTGGCGAACGTCCCTGTCCCGGGGCCGTCTGCCGACTAGGGGACGGAGTCCTCCTCCATGCTCCTTCTCGCCCCCAGTCGGGCGGGTTGTGGGTCGCGCGGTCGACTTGGCCATTTCCCCGGAGGCATCCTGCCTGCCGGGGCTCCCTCCCTCGGGCCGGTGCGAGCGGTCCTCGGGCGGCCCGGGAATTTGGGCCGCAGCGAACGAACGAACGAAGCCCGTCCCTCCTGCGTCGGCACCGATGAGACACAGCCCTGGTGGATGGAGCCGCTTTCCTCGGGTTTCCTTTTGCTTTCGGCCGCTGCTGCCACCAAACCTCCCTAAACGATAGGAATGAAAACGGGAACCGTTGGCATAATAAAAGCGTTTTGGTTGGCGTGTTTCTTGGCTTTTGGGGACTCGAGAGGTATGATGGATGATCTCCGATTGACGTTGGGAAGGTCTATTTCATCCCAGTCGCACGAACCCCGAAAACGTGGCGGCTGGACGAGGGAGGGAGGGAGGGAGGGAGGGAGGGAGGCCAACCACGGGATTTCCGCACGACCAGCTGATGGACACGAGCGCCCCATGAGCCGGGCGGAGGGCAGCCGCCCGGGTCTCGCAGCTACGTGCCCGCGGAACCCTCGGGACTGCGAGAAGCCGGAGCG
>NW_027224787.1:12500-15751 GCF_041296235.1 Equus asinus
GCGGAGAGACGCGGGCGGGCGGACGGGGGCACGAGCCGGCGGCACGGGCGAGGGGCCCCGCCGGGGAGGAGGGGGGCGGAGCGGGACGCCGCCACGCGCACGGCGGACGCGTCGCGGCGACGCGTGGGAGGAGAGGGCGGAGGGGCGGCGGCGGGCGCGGCGGGGCCGGCGGTCGCCCCCGACCGCCGACCTTACCCGCGCGCGTCCCACCGCCTCCCGACACCCGCCCCTCCGCCGCGAGCCGCCACGGCCCGTCGGGCGGCGGACGCGGCGCCCGCCCGCCCGCCCGCCCGGGGCTCGGGGCACACGGCGCGGCGCGGCCGCGACCCAGGGGAGGGCGCGCGGCGGCGGACGACGCCGCGGCGTCCCGCGGGTCACCGCCGGGGCACGCGTCCCCGGGGCGCGGCCCCGCGCACGCGACTCGGCCTCGGCGCGAGCCACCCCGACGGGGCGAGGCCGGGGAGGGGTCACGGTCCGGGACCCGGGCGCGCCGGGGACCGGCGAGGGGCCGGCCGGACGCACCGGGACGGACCGCCGACGGGGGCGAGCGGCGACCGGACAGGCGGCCCGGACGCGGGCCCCCCGAACCCGGCGGCCCCGACCGCGCGCCGCGGGACCCGTCTCGTCCCCGCCCCGGCCACCCCGAGGCCGCGTGCGGCGCGAGGGAGCCCCCGAAGGCACCGTGGCGGCCACGGGCACCTCGGCGCGAGCTCTCGCGTCTGTCTCTCCCTCGACTCGCGGGCGGCGGCCCCCACCCCGGGACCCCGCGCGGCGCCGCCGCCGCCGACCCCCACGCGCCTCCGACGACCGGGCGCCGGGGCGCGTGGGAGGAGGGGCGGGCGTGCGGGGCGGAGGAGGGGCACCGCGTCTGCACTTAGGGGGACGGAGGGCCCGGGGCGGGCCCTGCGAGAGACCCCCAGCCGCGCACCCCGGGGCAGGCGACACCCACACCCCGGGGGCGATTGATCGTCAAGCGACGCTCAGACAGGCGTAGCCCCGGGAGGAACCCGGGGCCGCAAGTGCGTTCGAAGTGTCGATGATCAATGTGTCCTGCAATTCACATTAATTCTCGCAGCTAGCTGCGTTCTTCATCGACGCACGAGCCGAGTGATCCACCGCTAAGAGTCGTACGAGTTTGAACGGCGGGGTCCCCCCGCAGGGCGGAGGAAGAGCCCGCCCCTGGCACGGCACATACCCGGAGGGTGCCTCCGGCCGGCCAGAAAGGCACAACGAGACCAGACTCCGTGAGGCCGGAAGGTTGGACGACGGGGCGTCCGGCACGGGCCCCGCGGGGCCGTGCTCGGACACCCCACAGGCGCCCGGGGGCTCCCGCCTCGCCCGAGGACGCGGGGGCGCGCACACGCCCGCGCGCGCACGCGACGACACGACGGCCGCCGGGGACGCCCCCTCCCGACGGCCGCCGCGACGGCGGCGCGGCGCGGCACGGCGCGGCGCCCCGGCCCGGCGAGGCGGAGTCTGGGGGAGAAGGGCCAGGCCTCCCGACTCCCCGCGGGCCCGACCGCCCCGACCCAAGGCGGACGGGCGAGGCCCCCCAGGGGTCTTTAAACCTCCGCGCCGGGACGCGCTAGGTACCTGGATGGGGGGAAGCCAAAGCAACGGACGAGGCGGAGCGGGTAGTGCCGCGCGGCCACCGCCTCGACGCCGCCCGCGCCGCCCGCGGCCACCCGGGGACGGACGCAGGCCTCGGCGCTGCCCGCCCGTGACCGAACCCCACACCGCCGGGCGCCGCCGACCGACGAGCCCACCGCGCCCGCGGCCCCCTCGACGCCGGGCGTGCCCCCCTCGCGTCCGACGCACGCCACCAGACCCGACCCGACTTTCCCCCGGGGACCCTCCCCGCACCCGCGTCCCAGGCCCCTCGCCACGGAGGGCGAGGGGCTGCGGCGGGGAAGCGGGGAGCGAGCGGACAGGGCGGGGGTGGTGGGCGGACGTGGCCGGCCGGACGCGGGCGCCCGGGGCGCCGAGGGCGGGCGGAGACGCGGAGGCACCGTCGGACAGACGACGACGCCGACGGACGGGGAACGGCCCAGGGCGGGCGACGGGAGGCGGCGGGCGGCGGGCACCCCGCGTGAGCCGAGGCTCCGAGGCCCCCGGGGGACCTGACCCCGGGGACTCCGCGGGGGCTCGCGCCGCCACGCCGCCCTTCCCGAGACGCGCCGAGGGCGCCGCCGCCCGCGAGAGCGGGGGACGGACGGCGCCGGAGACGGAGGCGCGGCGCGACAACGCCGGCCCGCCTCGCGGGAGACCGGAGGGCGCGGGGACGGACGCGCCGGGGGCGGCGGCGCGGAGGACGCGGCGGCCTCGGAACGCCGGGCGGACGGAGGCCGGAAGGGGCTCGTGGGCTCGCCGAGATCGAGCCCACTCCCTCCGGACCACCGCCGACCCGGGACCGAGGCGCGCCCGCGCCTCCCGCGCCTCCGGCCGGGCGCCCGCGCCTCCCGCGCGCCCCCTCCTCCTCCCTCTCTCGGACCTCTCGCGACCAGCGGGCCGGCACCGCGCCGGCCCGCCCGCGCCGCGCGGGGGTGAAAAGGCTCGGCCGCCGGCGGCGAGCCGCTCCGGTAATGATCCTTCCGCAGGTTCACCTACGGAAACCTTGTTACGACTTTTACTTCCTCTAGATAGTCAAGTTCGACCGTCTTCTCAGCGCTCCGCCAGGGCCGTGGGCCGACCCCGGCGGGGCCGATCCGAGGGCCTCACTAAACCATCCAATCGGTAGTAGCGACGGGCGGTGTGTACAAAGGGCAGGGACTTAATCAACGCAAGCTTATGACCCGCACTTACTGGGAATTCCTCGTTCATGGGGAATAATTGCAATCCCCGATCCCCATCACGAATGGGGTTCAACGGGTTACCCGCGCCTGCCGGCGTAGGGTAGGCACACGCTGAGCCAGTCAGTGTAGCGCGCGTGCAGCCCCGGACATCTAAGGGCATCACAGACCTGTTATTGCTCAATCTCGGGTGGCTGAACGCCACTTGTCCCTCTAAGAAGTTGGGGGACGCCGACCGCTCGGGGGTCGCGTAACTAGTTAGCATGCCAGAGTCTCGTTCGTTATCGGAATTAACCAGACAAATCGCTCCACCAACTAAGAACGGCCATGCACCACCACCCACGGAATCGAGAAAGAGCTATCAATCTGTCAATCCTGTCCGTGTCCGGGCCGGGTGAGGTTTCCCGTGTTGAGTCAAATTAAGCCGCAGGCTCCACTCCTGGTGGTGCCCTTCCGTCAATT
>NW_027224788.1:0-2500 GCF_041296235.1 Equus asinus
GACCCTCCATGTCCAGACGGCCTCCCGCCCCTCCCTATCCCCAACTCCCGCCCCGCCCCGCGCCGACCCCCGACCCCGGCATTCTCCACGCCCACCTTTCCCTCTCCACTCCTACCCCCCCCCGTCCCCCGCCGCCCGGGACACCGCACCCCGCGCCCCCCCCCCCCAATCCAGGCCGGGCCACCTGGTCGACCTCCTCGAACACTATATAAGAGGATGCCGGGCAGCAGGTGGCGCCCGACAAGCGGCCTCCTCACCGGCCGGACGGATCAGCCTCGCGGGGGGCGGGCGATGGGGAGGCGTTCGTCCAGGTCAGGGTCAGGTCGGGGGAGGGAGGATGCCGCGCCGGCCGGCCTGGTGCGTGGCCTGGTCCCGATCCACCCCGCGTCTCGTTTCTCGGGCCGGGACGAGTACAGGCGGGGAGGCCGACTCGGTCACGGAAAGCGGCCTTGGGGAGGTTTTGGCGAACGTCCCTGTCCCGGGGCCGTCTGCCGACTAGGGGACGGAGTCCTCCTCCATGCTCCTTCTCGCCCCCAGTCGGGCGGGTTGTGGGTCGCGCGGTCGACTTGGCCATTTCCCCGGAGGCATCCTGCCTGCCGGGGCTCCCTCCCTCGGGCCGGTGCGAGCGGTCCTCGGGCGGCCCGGGAATTTGGGCCGCAGCGAACGAACGAACGAAGCCCGTCCCTCCTGCGTCGGCACCGATGAGACACAGCCCTGGTGGATGGAGCCGCTTTCCTCGGGTTTCCTTTTGCTTTCGGCCGCTGCTGCCACCAAACCTCCCTAAACGATAGGAATGAAAACGGGAACCGTTGGCATAATAAAAGAGTTTTGGTTGGCGTGTTTCTGGCTTTTGGGGACTCGAGAGGTATGATGGATGATCTCCGATTGACGTTGGGAAGGTCTATTTCATCCCAGTCGCACGAACCCCGAAAACGTGGCGGCTGGACGAGGGAGGGAGGGAGGGAGGAGGGAGGGAGGCCAACCACGGGATTTCCGCACGACCAGCTGATGGACACGAGCGCCCCATGAGCCGGGCGGAGGGCAGCCGCCCGGGTCTCGCAGCTACGTGCCCGCGGAACCCTCGGGACTGCGAGAAGCCGGAGCGACCCGCAGCCATGTGGCGCTCGGCGCGGACATCTGGTCGACCCGCGCGCCACGGGACCCGGGGCCCGAGTCGGGCCGGGCCGCCGGTCGACCCGGCAGGGCGGCCTGCCCCGGGGGCCTCGCGGCTGCTCGTCCGCAGCCTCCAGGGAGCCCTCGGGGCTCCGAGAAGGCCGAGCGCCCCACGGCCCCGCGGCGCTCGGTGCGGACATCTGGTCGACCCGCTCCCCCCCCCCCCCCCGAGACACGGGGGTCGGGTCGCCGGTCGACCCGGCAGGGCGGCGGCCACGGCGGCCTCGCCGCTGCTCGTCCGCCGGGTCGCCGGAGCCCTCGAGCCTCCGAGAAGGCCGAGCGCCCTGCGGTCCCGCGGCGCTCGGCGCGGACATCTGGTCGACCCGCGCGCCGCCGGACCCCGTGGCTACGAGTCCGCGGGGCCTTCGGAGCCGACAGAGGGCCGGGAGCGCACCCAGAGCACCCAGAGCACCCAGAGCCCCGGGACCCGGCCCCGAGCGCCGCGGACATCTGGTCGACCCGCGCGCCCCCGGTCCGGGGACCAAGTCCGAGCCGGACAGCTGGTCGACCAGGCAGGGCGGCGGCCCCGGCGGCCTCGCGGCTGCTCGTCCGCGGCCTCCGCGTAGCCCTCGGGGCTCCGAGAGGAGCGTGCGCCCCGCGCGGACATCTGGTCGACCCGCGCCGCCGCCGGAACCCGGGCCCGGGCCCGGGCCCCGGCCGCCGGTCGACCCGGCAGGGCGTCGGCCACCGGGGAGCCGCACCCGCGAGTCCGCGGGGTCTCTGGAGCCGACGGAGGCCGGGGAGCCCACCCAGGCCGCCGAGAGCCCCGCGTCCCCGCGGCGCTCGGCGCGGACATCTGGTCGACCCGCGCGCCGCCGGACCCCGTGGCTACGAGTCCGCGGGGCCTTCGTAGCCGACAGAGGGCCGGGAGCGCACCCAGAACACCCAGAGCCCCGGGGCCCGGCCCCGAGCGCCGCGGACATCTGGTCGACCCGCGCGCCCCAGTCCGGGGACCAAGTCCGGGCCGGACAGCTGGTCGACCCGGCAGGGCGGCTGCCCCGGGGGCCTCGCGGCTGCTCGTCCGCAGCCTCCAGGGAGCCCTCGGGGGCTCCGAGAAGGCCGAGCGCCCCGCGGCCCCGCGGCGCTCGGCGCGGACATCTGGTCGACCCGCGCGCCGCCGGACCCCGTGGCTACGAGTCCGCGGGGCCTTCGGAGCCGACAGAGGGCCGGGAGCGCACCCAGAGCACCCAGAGACCGGGACCGGCCCCGAGCGCCGCGGACATCTGGTCGACCCGCGCGCCCCGGTCCGGGGACCAAGTCCGGGCCGGACAGCTGGTCGACCCGGCAGGGCGGCGGCCCCGGCGGCCTCCAGGGAGCCCTCGGGGCT
>NW_027224788.1:15000-30008 GCF_041296235.1 Equus asinus
AGGGATCTACAAGGCCCCTGTGCGGCTCCCAAGTCAGTGCCTCCCCTCAGGCCGAGAGACCAAGGGAGGCAGAGACTGGGACGGAGGTGCCGATCAAACAGCACCTCCCAACCAAAGAGCCAGCGCCACGCCGCTGGCTCGGCCCGCCACGGTCACTCCCACACCCGCGGGGAAACCCCAGCAAGGGGAACGCGCGGGCACGCGCCCGAGCCTGCCCGCCCCCACACGGCACGCCGTGGGGGGCGACGAGGCACCCGTCCCCCCCGAGGGGGACGAGGGGCACGCCTCCCTTACCGACTCGACCCCCCCGCTCCTCAGACACACCAGCGCAGTGGTTACCTGAGGAGGCCGACGGGAACAGGGAACGACACCGCCACTCGGCCTCGGGCGCCTGAGGGACGACCTGGAACGCTCCAGGGGCACCGCCAACGGCCTGGGGAACGCGCTCACGCGCCCGGGAAGGCGCGCGGCGCGGCGGCAACACGGCCCGCCCCACCGCGGGGAGGGCCGCCCGCGAGACACAGCCAAGAGGCACAGGCAGAGCATCCGCCGCGTCACGGAGACCCCGACACCGCCCACGCCACGAGGCACGGGGCGGGGGAGCGAGGTCGGGCCGGATTCCGCACCCCTGCCGCCTCCCACACGCCACTCGCAGCGGGGGAGAACGGGCGAGGGGACCCGCGGGCAGAGCGAGAAGAGCGGTCCCGTTCGCCATGAACGTCCGTCCCTCGTCTGGCACGGCTTAGGCCCGGCCCGGGAGAGCACAGCATCACCACATCGGTCGGCAGCATAACGCGAGGGACCCCCGAGCAAGGGAAGGCCGGCGAGGACAGCGAGCGGAGGAGCCTGCTTCAGCCTCACCGACCCCTCTCCTCCTCCAGCAAGCGCGGGCGACGACCCCAGGACGAGAACGCCTGACACGCACTGGCACGGAGCCGGTGGGATGGGGTAAGTCGCGACCGCACCCGGGTGCCGGCGGCAGGGAGTGCACGTGGTAGAGGACCCCGCGCCCCTAACCCCGCCGCCCTCGGGTACCAGAGACCGGAGGTGGCACCACGGTCGTGGGGGCGCCTGGAACGCACAAGAGCCGGCGCGCAGGCCCCAGCGGGCGGCTCAAGCGGCGGGGGTGGAAACGGGCGTCCGGTTCTCGGCCAGAGCCCGGAGCCCTCCCCGCACACGCATCCAGGCACCCGGAAGCTCTCGGGCGACTGTCACCCGAGCAGAGCGTGTCAGCACTTATCTGGCGGCACAAAACCACCCATTCGGGGGCAAGAATCGCCGCGCCCGGAGACGGGGCCCACCCACGGATCACCAGGGGAACCCCTGGATCACGGCCACGGCCACCAGACCCCAAGCACGACCCCATCGCCACCAGGCCCGGAGCTCCCGGGGCCATCTGGTCGACCCCAGAAGCGTGGCGGCAGGGGGAGCCGGGGACAGCCTCCCCGGGCCGCCCGCGCGGGCCGGGACCGGTCGGTCCCTCCCTCTGAGTCGCCGGGTCAGGACTTAGAAAAGAATTCCGCGGAGGCGCCTCCGGCGACCGGGCCCGGGGCGGGACCGTGGCTCCCGTCCCTCAGCCGGGGCTCCACCTACGCCTCGAGCCGGCCCCCTCCCGCCTCCGGACAAAGACGCGACCCGCGAAACTCGGAGAGAGAAGTCCGGTCCGACGGCCCGGACCCACCCCGGGCACGCGTCCGGGCCGGGGACGCCCTCCCCGGCCCGCCCTCGAGGGCTCCCGGGGCCGGTCCACGCTCTTCTCCAGGGCGGGACTTGGAAAAAAAAACTGCCACGGAGGAGGAGGCATCCGAGGACCGGGCCCGGTCCCCACCGCCAGAGCCGGTCGACTCGGAAGACCAGTGGGGAAAAGGCCAGCCCGGCGGCCGAGCCCGTCGCGCCCTCCACGGGCCTCCCCCGCAAGGCCCCGGCCGGTCGCCCACCTCCGGAGCGGGGCGCGGAAAGGGGATCGGCGACGCGGAAGGCCCGACCACCGGGCCGCCCTCGGGACGACGGCCGGGCACGGGACGAGCTCCCTCGCCCGTTCCCCCGCGGCGGCCCCCCACCCCCTCCCGGGGACGGAGGGGCACCGGCGGCTGCTGGTCGACCCGTCCGGGAGGCCCCACACCCCGGCCGGCACCGGGCGGCGCGGCGACAGCCACCTCCCTCAGTAGCCTGCACCTCCAATCTCCGGCGAGCGGGCGTCGCGCTCACGCCCCGGCGCCACCGGGCCAGATCCCGCCAGCGACGCCGGCCTCCCGGGACTCTGCCTCGGTCACCGCGGCCGAGTCCCGTCCCTTGGCCCGCGTCGCCGGAGCTCCGGAGGAAAGAGACGATATAAAAGCGGCCGCCAGGTGGCACCCGGCGACCGACGACCGCCTCAGCGGGACGGAGCCGGAGCGCGGGCCCGCCGGGGAGCACAGCCGGGCCGCCGGGCCGCCCGATCCCGTCCCGGAGCCCCCTCGGACCCAGCCTCCCGGCCCAGTGCGGCCCCGGGGCGTCCGCCCGCGGGCTCCCGGCCGCCAAGGCGCAGCCCCAGCCGCAGGAGGGGGACTCGGAAAAGGTTTCTCGGGCGATCACCGGGAAGGGGAAGGGGAGAGTTCCCCCCAGAGAGGCCAGGGGGCGGCCCGGGCCGGGCTGGGCCGGTGCGGCCGGGAGGCCGCCGCTTCCCGGAGCGGCTGGAGCGCCCCCGGGGTTCCCGGGAGGACTTAGAAAATCAGGGCGGGCGGGGACGGTCAAACCGAAACCAGGCACGTCATCCGAGAAGGACCGTGATGACGGGAGGAGGAAAGCTTTCCAGTCCAGAGGGCCTGTCGAAGGCAGGCGGAGAGTCTACCCTCTGAAACTGAGGAAGATGGGCAAGAGGGGCTGGCTTAAGGTGGCAATCTTTAAGCAAAAGAAACACACAAGGGCGTGGAGGCCTGGGGAAAAAGCAACACGGAGAAATCCACCCTCTGAAACTGAGGGACATGGGCAAAAGAAGCTAGCTCAGGTTGCAACCTTTAAGCAGAAAAAAAACACAAGGGCGTGCAGACCTGGCAAAAAAGCAACAGTGAGAAATCTACCCTCTGAAACCGACGAAGATGGACAACAGAGGCTAGCTCAGGTGGCAATTTTTAAGGAAAAATAAAAGGAAGTGCGTGGAGACCTGGGGAAAAAGCAACACGGAGAAATCTACCCTCTAGAACTGAGAAAGAAGCGCAACAGAGGCTAGCTCAGGTGGCAATCTTTAAGCAAAAAAAATAAGATAAAAAAATACAATGGCGAGGAGACCCGGTCAAAAAGCAACCCTGAAAAAGGTACCCTCTGAAACTGAGGAAGCAGGGCAACAGTGCCTAGCTCAGGTGACAATCTTTAAGCAAAAGAAACACACAAGGGCGTGGGGAGCTGGCGAAAAGGCAACACTGAGAAATCCACCCTCTGAAACGGACGAAGATGGGCAACAGAGGCTAGCTCAGGTGGCAATCTTTAAGCAAAAGAAACACACAAGGGCGTGGAGACCTGGGGAAAAAGCAACACGGAGAAATCCACCCTCTGAAACTGAGGAAGATGGGCAAGAGAGGCTAGCTCAGGTGGCAATCCTTAAGCAAAAACAAAGCACAAAGGCGTGGAGCCCTGGGGACAAAGCAACCCTGAAATATCTACCCTCTGAAACTGAGGAACATGGGCAAGAGAGGCTAGCTCAGGTGGCACTCGTTAAGCAAAAACAAAACACAAAGGCGTGGAGACCTGGGGAAAAAGCAACCCTGAAATATCTACCCTCTGAAACTGAGGAAGATGGGCAAGAGAGGCTGGCTTCAGGTGGCAAACGTTAAGCAAAAGAAACACACAAGGGCGTGGAGACCTGGGGAAACAGCAACACGGAGATATCGACCCTCTGAAACTCAGGAAGATGGGCAAGAGAGGCTAGCTCAGGTGGCAATCGTTAAGCAAAAACAAAACCCAAAGGCGTGGAGACCTGGGGAAAAAGCAACCCTGAAATATCTACCCTCTGAAACTGAGGAAGATGGGCAAGAGAGGCTGGCTTCAGGTGGCAATCTTTAAGCAAAAGAAACACACAAGGGCGTGGGGAGCTGGGGAAAAGGCAACACTGAGAAATCCACCCTCTGAAACGGACGAAGATGGGCAACAGAGGCTAGCTCAGGTGGCAATCGTTAAGCAAAAGAAACACACAAGGGCGTGGAGGCCTGGGGAAAAAGCAACACGGAGAAATCCACCCTCTGAAACTGAGGGACATGGGCAAAAGAAGCTAGCTCAGGTTGCAACCTTTAAGCAGAAAAAAAACACAAGGGCGTGCAGACCTGGCAAAAAAGCAACAGTGAGAAATCTACCCTCTGAAACCGACGAAGATGGACAACAGAGGCTAGCTCAGGTGGCAATTTTTAAGGAAAAATAAAAGGAAGTGCGTGGAGACCTGGGGAAAAAGCAACACGGAGAAATCTACCCTCTAGAACTGAGAAAGAAGCGCAACAGAGGCTAGCTCAGGTGGCAATCTTTAAGCAAAAAAAATAAGATAAAAAAATACAATGGCGAGGAGACCCGGTGAAAAAGCAACCCTGAAAAAGGTACCCTCTGAAACTGAGGAAGCAGGGCAACAGTGCCTAGCTCAGGTGACAATCTTTAAGCAAAAGAAACACACAAGGGCGTGGGGAGCTGGCGAAAAGGCAACACTGAGAAATCCACCCTCTGAAACGGACGAAGATGGGCAACAGAGGCTAGCTCAGGTGGCAATCTTTAAGCAAAAGAAACACACAAGGGCGTGGAGACCTGGGGAAAAAGCAACACGGAGAAATCCACCCTCTGAAACTGAGGAAGATGGGCAAGAGAGGCTAGCTCAGGTGGCAATCCTTAAGCAAAAACAAAGCACAAAGGCGTGGAGCCCTGGGGACAAAGCAACCCTGAAATATCTACCCTCTGAAACTGAGGAACATGGGCAAGAGAGGCTAGCTCAGGTGGCAATCGTTAAGCAAAAACAAAACACAAAGGCGTGGAGACCTGGGGAAAAAGCAACCCTGAAATATCTACCCTCTGAAACTGAGGAAGATGGGCAAGAGAGGCTGGCTTCAGGTGGCAATCTTTAAGCAAAAGAAACACACAAGGGCGTGGAGGCCTGGGGAAAAAGCAACACGGAGAAATCCACCCTCTGAAACTGAGGGACATGGGCAAAAGAAGCTAGCTCAGGTTGCAACCTTTAAGCAGAAAAAAAACACAAGGGCGTGCAGACCTGGCAAAAAAGCAACAGTGAGAAATCTACCCTCTGAAACCGACGAAGATGGACAACAGAGGCTAGCTCAGGTGGCAATTTTTAAGGAAAAATAAAAGGAAGTGCGTGGAGACCTGGGGAAAAAGCAACACGGAGAAATCTACCCTCTAGAACTGAGAAAGAAGCGCAACAGAGGCTAGCTCAGGTGGCAATCTTTAAGCAAAAAAAATAAGATAAAAAAATACAATGGCGAGGAGACCCGGTGAAAAAGCAACCCTGAAAAAGGTACCCTCTGAAACTGAGGAAGCAGGGCAACAGTGCCTAGCTCAGGTGACAATCTTTAAGCAAAAGAAACACACAAGGGCGTGGGGAGCTGGCGAAAAGGCAACACTGAGAAATCCACCCTCTGAAACGGACGAAGATGGGCAACAGAGGCTAGCTCAGGTGGCAATCTTTAAGCAAAAGAAACACACAAGGGCGTGGAGACCTGGGGAAAAAGCAACACGGAGAAATCCACCCTCTGAAACTGAGGAAGATGGGCAAGAGAGGCTAGCTCAGGTGGCAATCCTTAAGCAAAAACAAAGCACAAAGGCGTGGAGCCCTGGGGACAAAGCAACCCTGAAATATCTACCCTCTGAAACTGAGGAACATGGGCAAGAGAGGCTAGCTCAGGTGGCACTCGTTAAGCAAAAACAAAACACAAAGGCGTGGAGACCTGGGGAAAAAGCAACCCTGAAATATCTACCCTCTGAAACTGAGGAAGATGGGCAAGAGAGGCTGGCTTCAGGTGGCAAACGTTAAGCAAAAGAAACACACAAGGGCGTGGAGATCTGGGGAAACAGCAAAACGGAGATATTGACCCTCTGAAACTCAGGAAGATGGGCAAGAGAGGCTAGCTCAGGTGGCAATCGTTAAGCAAAAACAAAACCCAAAGGCGTGGAGACCTGGGGAAAAAGCAACCCTGAAATATCTACCCTCTGAAACTGAGGAAGATGGGCAAGAGATTCTGGCTTCAGGTGGCAATCTTTAAGCAAAAGAAACACACAAGGGCGTGGGGAGCTGGGGAAAAGGCAACACTGAGAAATCCACCCTCTGAAACGGACGAAGATGGGCAACAGAGGCTAGCTCAGGTGGCAATCGTTAAGCCAAAGAAACACACAAGGGCGTGGAGGCCTGGGGAAAAAGCAACACGGAGAAATCCACCCTCTGAAACTGAGGGACATGGGCAAAAGAAGCTAGCTCAGGTTGCAACCTTTAAGCAGAAAAAAAACACAAGGGCGTGCAGACCTGGCAAAAAAGCAACAGTGAGAAATCTACCCTCTGAAACCGACGAAGATGGACAACAGAGGCTAGCTCAGGTGGCAATTTTTAAGGAAAAATAAAAGGAAGTGCGTGGAGACCTGGGGAAAAAGCAACACGGAGAAATCTACCCTCTAGAACTGAGAAAGAAGCGCAACAGAGGCTAGCTCAGGTGGCAATCTTTAAGCAAAAAAAATAAGATAAAAAAATACAATGGCGAGGAGACCCGGTGAAAAAGCAACCCTGAAAAAGGTACCCTCTGAAACTGAGGAAGCAGGGCAACAGTGCCTAGCTCAGGTGACAATCTTTAAGCAAAAGAAACACACAAGGGCGTGGGGAGCTGGCGAAAAGGCAACACTGAGAAATCCACCCTCTGAAACGGACGAAGATGGGCAACAGAGGCTAGCTCAGGTGGCAATCTTTAAGCAAAAGAAACACACAAGGGCGTGGAGACCTGGGGAAAAAGCAACACGGAGAAATCCACCCTCTGAAACTGAGGAAGATGGGCAAGAGAGGCTAGCTCAGGTGGCAATCCTTAAGCAAAAACAAAGCACAAAGGCGTGGAGCCCTGGGGACAAAGCAACCCTGAAATATCTACCCTCTGAAACTGAGGAACATGGGCAAGAGAGGCTAGCTCAGGTGGCAATCGTTAAGCAAAAACAAAACACAAAGGCGTGGAGACCTGGGGAAAAAGCAACCCTGAAATATCTACCCTCTGAAACTGAGGAAGATGGGCAAGAGAGGCTGGCTTCAGGTGGCAATCTTTAAGCCAAAGAAACACACAAGGGCGTGGAGGCCTGGGGAAAAAGCAACACGGAGAAATCCACCCTCTGAAACTGAGGGACATGGGCAAAAGAAGCTAGCTCAGGTTGCAACCTTTAAGCAGAAAAAAAACACAAGGGCGTGCAGACCTGGCAAAAAAGCAACAGTGAGAAATCTACCCTCTGAAACCGACGAAGATGGACAACAGAGGCTAGCTCAGGTGGCAATTTTTAAGGAAAAATAAAAGGAAGTGCGTGGAGACCTGGGGAAAAAGCAACACGGAGAAATCTACCCTCTAGAACTGAGAAAGAAGCGCAACAGAGGCTAGCTCAGGTGGCAATCTTTAAGCAAAAAAAATAAGATAAAAAAATACAATGGCGAGGAGACCCGGTGAAAAAGCAACCCTGAAAAAGGTACCCTCTGAAACTGAGGAAGCAGGGCAACAGTGCCTAGCTCAGGTGACAATCTTTAAGCAAAAGAAACACACAAGGGCGTGGGGAGCTGGCGAAAAGGCAACACTGAGAAATCCACCCTCTGAAACGGACGAAGATGGGCAACAGAGGCTAGCTCAGGTGGCAATCTTTAAGCAAAAGAAACACACAAGGGCGTGGAGACCTGGGGAAAAAGCAACACGGAGAAATCCACCCTCTGAAACTGAGGAAGATGGGCAAGAGAGGCTAGCTCAGGTGGCAATCCTTAAGCAAAAACAAAGCACAAAGGCGTGGAGCCCTGGGGACAAAGCAACCCTGAAATATCTACCCTCTGAAACTGAGGAACATGGGCAAGAGAGGCTAGCTCAGGTGGCACTCGTTAAGCAAAAACAAAACACAAAGGCGTGGAGACCTGGGGAAAAAGCAACCCTGAAATATCTACCCTCTGAAACTGAGGAAGATGGGCAAGAGAGGCTGGCTTCAGGTGGCAAACGTTAAGCAAAAGAAACACACAAGGGCGTGGAGATCTGGGGAAACAGCAAAACGGAGATATCGACCCTCTGAAACTCAGGAAGATGGGCAAGAGAGGCTAGCTCAGGTGGCAATCGTTAAGCAAAAACAAAACCCAAAGGCGTGGAGACCTGGGGAAAAAGCAACCCTGAAATATCTACCCTCTGAAACTGAGGAAGATGGGCAAGAGATTCTGGCTTCAGGTGGCAATCTTTAAGCAAAAGAAACACACAAGGGCGTGGGGAGCTGGGGAAAAGGCAACACTGAGAAATCCACCCTCTGAAACGGACGAAGATGGGCAACAGAGGCTAGCTCAGGTGGCAATCGTTAAGCCAAAGAAACACACAAGGGCGTGGAGGCCTGGGGAAAAAGCAACACGGAGAAATCCACCCTCTGAAACTGAGGGACATGGGCAAAAGAAGCTAGCTCAGGTTGCAACCTTTAAGCAGAAAAAAAACACAAGGGCGTGCAGACCTGGCAAAAAAGCAACAGTGAGAAATCTACCCTCTGAAACCGACGAAGATGGACAACAGAGGCTAGCTCAGGTGGCAATTTTTAAGGAAAAATAAAAGGAAGTGCGTGGAGACCTGGGGAAAAAGCAACACGGAGAAATCTACCCTCTAGAACTGAGAAAGAAGCGCAACAGAGGCTAGCTCAGGTGGCAATCTTTAAGCAAAAAAAATAAGATAAAAAAATACAATGGCGAGGAGACCCGGTGAAAAAGCAACCCTGAAAAAGGTACCCTCTGAAACTGAGGAAGCAGGGCAACAGTGCCTAGCTCAGGTGACAATCTTTAAGCAAAAGAAACACACAAGGGCGTGGGGAGCTGGCGAAAAGGCAACACTGAGAAATCCACCCTCTGAAACGGACGAAGATGGGCAACAGAGGCTAGCTCAGGTGGCAATCTTTAAGCAAAAGAAACACACAAGGGCGTGGAGACCTGGGGAAAAAGCAACACGGAGAAATCCACCCTCTGAAACTGAGGAAGATGGGCAAGAGAGGCTAGCTCAGGTGGCAATCCTTAAGCAAAAACAAAGCACAAAGGCGTGGAGCCCTGGGGACAAAGCAACCCTGAAATATCTACCCTCTGAAACTGAGGAACATGGGCAAGAGAGGCTAGCTCAGGTGGCAATCGTTAAGCAAAAACAAAACACAAAGGCGTGGAGACCTGGGGAAAAAGCAACCCTGAAATATCTACCCTCTGAAACTGAGGAAGATGGGCAAGAGAGGCTGGCTTCAGGTGGCAATCTTTAAGCAAAAGAAACACACAAGGGCGTGGAGGCCTGGGGAAAAAGCAACACGGAGAAATCCACCCTCTGAAACTGAGGGACATGGGCAAAAGAAGCTAGCTCAGGTTGCAACCTTTAAGCAGAAAAAAAACACAAGGGCGTGCAGACCTGGCAAAAAAGCAACAGTGAGAAATCTACCCTCTGAAACCGACGAAGATGGACAACAGAGGCTAGCTCAGGTGGCAATTTTTAAGGAAAAATAAAAGGAAGTGCGTGGAGACCTGGGGAAAAAGCAACACGGAGAAATCTACCCTCTAGAACTGAGAAAGAAGCGCAACAGAGGCTAGCTCAGGTGGCAATCTTTAAGCAAAAAAAATAAGATAAAAAAATACAATGGCGAGGAGACCCGGTGAAAAAGCAACCCTGAAAAAGGTACCCTCTGAAACTGAGGAAGCAGGGCAACAGTGCCTAGCTCAGGTGACAATCTTTAAGCAAAAGAAACACACAAGGGCGTGGGGAGCTGGCGAAAAGGCAACACTGAGAAATCCACCCTCTGAAACGGACGAAGATGGGCAACAGAGGCTAGCTCAGGTGGCAATCTTTAAGCAAAAGAAACACACAAGGGCGTGGAGACCTGGGGAAAAAGCAACACGGAGAAATCCACCCTCTGAAACTGAGGAAGATGGGCAAGAGAGGCTAGCTCAGGTGGCAATCCTTAAGCAAAAACAAAGCACAAAGGCGTGGAGCCCTGGGGACAAAGCAACCCTGAAATATCTACCCTCTGAAACTGAGGAACATGGGCAAGAGAGGCTAGCTCAGGTGGCAATCGTTAAGCAAAAACAAAACACAAAGGCGTGGAGACCTGGGGAAAAAGCAACCCTGAAATATCTACCCTCTGAAACTGAGGAAGATGGGCAAGAGAGGCTGGCTTCAGGTGGCAATCTTTAAGCAAAAGAAACACACAAGGGCGTGGAGGCCTGGGGAAAAAGCAACACGGAGAAATCCACCCTCTGAAACTGAGGGACATGGGCAAAAGAAGCTAGCTCAGGTTGCAACCTTTAAGCAGAAAAAAAACACAAGGGCGTGCAGACCTGGCAAAAAAGCAACAGTGAGAAATCTACCCTCTGAAACCGACGAAGATGGACAACACAGGCTAGCTCAGGTGGCAATTTTTAAGGAAAAATAAAAGGAAGTGCGTGGAGACCTGGGGAAAAAGCAACACGGAGAAATCTACCCTCTAGAACTGAGAAAGAAGCGCAACAGAGGCTAGCTCAGGTGGCAATCTTTAAGCAAAAAAAATAAGATAAAAAAATACAATGGCGAGGAGACCCGGTGAAAAAGCAACCCTGAAAAAGGTACCCTCTGAAACTGAGGAAGCAGGGCAACAGTGCCTAGCTCAGGTGACAATCTTTAAGCAAAAGAAACACACAAGGGCGTGGGGAGCTGGCGAAAAGGCAACACTGAGAAATCCACCCTCTGAAACGGACGAAGATGGGCAACAGAGGCTAGCTCAGGTGGCAATCTTTAAGCAAAAGAAACACACAAGGGCGTGGAGACCTGGGGAAAAAGCAACACGGAGAAATCCACCCTCTGAAACTGAGGAAGATGGGCAAGAGAGGCTAGCTCAGGTGGCAATCCTTAAGCAAAAACAAAGCACAAAGGCGTGGAGCCCTGGGGACAAAGCAACCCTGAAATATCTACCCTCTGAAACTGAGGAACATGGGCAAGAGAGGCTAGCTCAGGTGGCACTCGTTAAGCAAAAACAAAACACAAAGGCGTGGAGACCTGGGGAAAAAGCAACCCTGAAATATCTACCCTCTGAAACTGAGGAAGATGGGCAAGAGAGGCTGGCTTCAGGTGGCAAACGTTAAGCAAAAGAAACACACAAGGGCGTGGAGACCTGGGGAAACAGCAACACGGAGATATCGACCCTCTGAAACTCAGGAAGATGGGCAAGAGAGGCTAGCTCAGGTGGCAATCGTTAAGCAAAAACAAAACCCAAAGGCGTGGAGACCTGGGGAAAAAGCAACCCTGAAATATCTACCCTCTGAAACTGAGGAAGATGGGCAAGAGAGGCTGGCTTCAGGTGGCAATCTTTAAGCAAAAGAAACACACAAGGGCGTGGGGAGCTGGGGAAAAGGCAACACTGAGAAATCCACCCTCTGAAACGGACGAAGATGGGCAACAGAGGCTAGCTCAGGTGGCAATCGTTAAGCCAAAGAAACACACAAGGGCGTGGAGGCCTGGGGAAAAAGCAACACGGAGAAATCCACCCTCTGAAACTGAGGGACATGGGCAAAAGAAGCTAGCTCAGGTTGCAACCTTTAAGCAGAAAAAAAACACAAGGGCGTGCAGACCTGGCAAAAAAGCAACAGTGAGAAATCTACCCTCTGAAACCGACGAAGATGGACAACAGAGGCTAGCTCAGGTGGCAATTTTTAAGGAAAAATAAAAGGAAGTGCGTGGAGACCTGGGGAAAAAGCAACACGGAGAAATCTACCCTCTAGAACTGAGAAAGAAGCGCAACAGAGGCTAGCTCAGGTGGCAATCTTTAAGCAAAAAAAATAAGATAAAAAAATACAATGGCGAGGAGACCCGGTGAAAAAGCAACCCTGAAAAAGGTACCCTCTGAAACTGAGGAAGCAGGGCAACAGTGCCTAGCTCAGGTGACAATCTTTAAGCAAAAGAAACACACAAGGGCGTGGGGAGCTGGCGAAAAGGCAACACTGAGAAATCCACCCTCTGAAACGGACGAAGATGGGCAACAGAGGCTAGCTCAGGTGGCAATCTTTAAGCAAAAGAAACACACAAGGGCGTGGAGACCTGGGGAAAAAGCAACACGGAGAAATCCACCCTCTGAAACTGAGGAAGATGGGCAAGAGAGGCTAGCTCAGGTGGCAATCCTTAAGCAAAAACAAAGCACAAAGGCGTGGAGCCCTGGGGACAAAGCAACCCTGAAATATCTACCCTCTGAAACTGAGGAACATGGGCAAGAGAGGCTAGCTCAGGTGGCAATCGTTAAGCAAAAACAAAACACAAAGGCGTGGAGACCTGGGGAAAAAGCAACCCTGAAATATCTACCCTCTGAAACTGAGGAAGATGGGCAAGAGAGGCTGGCTTCAGGTGGCAATCTTTAAGCAAAAGAAACACACAAGGGCGTGGAGGCCTGGGGAAAAAGCAACACGGAGAAATCCACCCTCTGAAACTGAGGGACATGGGCAAAAGAAGCTAGCTCAGGTTGCAACCTTTAAGCAGAAAAAAAACACAAGGGCGTGCAGACCTGGCAAAAAAGCAACAGTGAGAAATCTACCCTCTGAAACCGACGAAGATGGACAACAGAGGCTAGCTCAGGTGGCAATTTTTAAGGAAAAATAAAAGGAAGTGCGTGGAGACCTGGGGAAAAAGCAACACGGAGAAATCTACCCTCTAGAACTGAGAAAGAAGCGCAACAGAGGCTAGCTCAGGTGGCAATCTTTAAGCAAAAAAAATAAGATAAAAAAATACAATGGCGAGGAGACCCGGTCAAAAAGCAACCCTGAAAAAGGTACCCTCTGAAACTGAGGAAGCAGGGCAACAGTGCCTAGCTCAGGTGACAATCTTTAAGCAAAAGAAACACACAAGGGCGTGGGGAGCTGGCGAAAAGGCAACACTGAGAAATCCACCCTCTGAAACGGACGAAGATGGGCAACAGAGGCTAGCTCAGGTGGCAATCTTTAAGCAAAAGAAACACACAAGGGCGTGGAGACCTGGGGAAAAAGCAACACGGAGAAATCCACCCTCTGAAACTGAGGAAGATGGGCAAGAGAGGCTAGCTCAGGTGGCAATCCTTAAGCAAAAACAAAGCACAAAGGCGTGGAGCCCTGGGGACAAAGCAACCCTGAAATATCTACCCTCTGAAACTGAGGAACATGGGCAAGAGAGGCTAGCTCAGGTGGCACTCGTTAAGCAAAAACAAAACACAAAGGCGTGGAGACCTGGGGAAAAAGCAACCCTGAAATATCTACCCTCTGAAACTGAGGAAGATGGGCAAGAGAGGCTGGCTTCAGGTGGCAAACGTTAAGCAAAAGAAACACACAAGGGCGTGGAGATCTGGGGAAACAGCAAAACGGAGATATCGACCCTCTGAAACTCAGGAAGATGGGCAAGAGAGGCTAGCTCAGGTGGCAATCGTTAAGCAAAAACAAAACCCAAAGGCGTGGAGACCTGGGGAAAAAGCAACCCTGAAATATCTACCCTCTGAAACTGAGGAAGATGGGCAAGAGATTCTGGCTTCAGGTGGCAATCTTTAAGCAAAAGAAACACACAAGGGCGTGGGGAGCTGGGGAAAAGGCAACACTGAGAAATCCACCCTCTGAAACGGACGAAGATGGGCAACAGAGGCTAGCTCAGGTGGCAATCGTTAAGACAAAGAAACACACAAGGGCGTGGAGGCCTGGGGAAAAAGCAACACGGAGAAATCCACCCTCTGAAACTGAGGGACATGGGCAAAAGAAGCTAGCTCAGGTTGCAACCTTTAAGCAGAAAAAAAACACAAGGGCGTGCAGACCTGGCAAAAAAGCAACAGTGAGAAATCTACCCTCTGAAACCGACGAAGATGGACAACAGAGGCTAGCTCAGGTGGCAATTTTTAAGGAAAAATAAAAGGAAGTGCGTGGAGACCTGGGGAAAAAGCAACACGGAGAAATCTACCCTCTAGAACTGAGAAAGAAGCGCAACAGAGGCTAGCTCAGGTGGCAATCTTTAAGCAAAAAAAATAAGATAAAAAAATACAATGGCGAGGAGACCCGGTGAAAAAGCAACCCTGAAAAAGGTACCCTCTGAAACTGAGGAAGCAGGGCAACAGTGCCTAGCTCAGGTGACAATCTTTAAGCAAAAGAAACACACAAGGGCGTGGGGAGCTGGCGAAAAGGCAACACTGAGAAATCCACCCTCTGAAACGGACGAAGATGGGCAACAGAGGCTAGCTCAGGTGGCAATCTTTAAGCAAAAGAAACACACAAGGGCGTGGAGACCTGGGGAAAAAGCAACACGGAGAAATCCACCCTCTGAAACTGAGGAAGATGGGCAAGAGAGGCTAGCTCAGGTGGCAATCCTTAAGCAAAAACAAAGCACAAAGGCGTGGAGCCCTGGGGACAAAGCAACCCTGAAATATCTACCCTCTGAAACTGAGGAACATGGGCAAGAGAGGCTAGCTCAGGTGGCAATCGTTAAGCAAAAACAAAACACAAAGGCGTGGAGACCTGGGGAAAAAGCAACCCTGAAATATCTACCCTCTGAAAACTGAGGAAGATGGGCTAGAGTGGCTGGCTTCAGGTGGCAATCTTTAAGCAAAAGAAACACACAAGGGCGTGGAGGCCTGGGGAAAAAGCAACACGGAGAAATCCACCCTCTGAAACTGAGGGACATGGGCAAAAGAAGCTAGCTCAGGTTGCAACCTTTAAGCAGAAAAAAAACACAAGGGCGTGCAGACCTGGCAAAAAAGCAACAGTGAGAAATCTACCCTCTGAAACCGACGAAGATGGACAACACAGGCTAGCTCAGGTGGCAATTTTTAAGGAAAAATAAAAGGAAGTGCGTGGA
>NW_027224789.1:0-17500 GCF_041296235.1 Equus asinus
CTTGCCCATCTTCCTCAGTTTCAGAGGGTAGATATTTCAGGGTTGCTTTTTCCCCAGGTCTCCACGCCTTTGTGGTTTTGTTTTTGCTTAACGAGTGCCACCTGAGCTAGCCTCTCTTGCCCATGTTCCTCAGTTTCAGAGGGTAAGATATTTCAGGGTTGCTTTGTCCCCAGGGCTCCACGCCTTTGTGCTTTGTTTTTGCTTAAGGATTGCCACCTGAGCTAGCCTCTCTTGCCCATCTTCCTCAGTTTCAGAGGGTGGATTTCTCCGTGTTGCTTTTTCCCCAGGTCTCCACGCCCTTGTGTGTTTCTTTTGCTTAAAGATTGCCACCTGAGCTAGCCTCTGTTGCCCATCTTCGTCCGTTTCAGAGGGTGGATTTCTCAGTGTTGCCTTTTTCGCCAGCTCCCCACGCCCTTGTGTGTTTCTTTTGCTTAAAGATTGTCACCTGAGCTAGGCACTGTTGCCCTGCTTCCTCAGTTTCAGAGGGTACCTTTTTCAGGGTTGCTTTTTCACCGGGTCTCCTCGCCATTGTATTTTTTTATCTTATTTTTTTTGCTTAAAGATTGCCACCTGAGCTAGCCTCTGTTGCGCTTCTTTCTCAGTTCTAGAGGGTAGATTTCTCCGTGTTGCTTTTTCCCCAGGTCTCCACGCACTTCCTTTTATTTTTCCTTAAAAATTGCCACCTGAGCTAGCCTGTGTTGTCCATCTTCGTCGGTTTCAGAGGGTAGATTTCTCACTGTTGCTTTTTTGCCAGGTCTGCACGCCCTTGTGTTTTTTTTCTGCTTAAAGGTGCAACCTGAGCTAGCTTCTTTTGCCCATGTCCCTCAGTTTCAGAGGGTGATTTCTCCGTGTTGCTTTTTCCCCAGGCCTCCACGCCCTTGTGTGTTTCTTTTGCTTAAAGATTGCCACCTGAAGCCAGCCTCTCTTGCCCATCTTCCTCAGTTTCAGAGGGTAGATATTTCAGGGTTGCTTTTTCCCCAGGTCTCCACGCCTTTGTGTTTTGTTTTTGCTTAACGATTGCCACCTGAGCTAGCCTCTCTTGCCCATGTTCCTCAGTTTCAGAGGGTAGATATTTCAGGGTTGCTTTGTCCCCAGGGCTCCACGCCTTTGTGCTTTGTTTTTGCTTAAGGATTGCCACCTGAGCTAGCCTCTCTTGCCCATCTTCCTCAGTTTCAGAGGTGGATTTCTCCGTGTTGCTTTTTCCCCAGGTCTCCACGCCCTTGTGTGTTTCTTTTGCTTAAAGATTGCCACCTGAGCTAGCCTCTGTTGCCCATCTTCGTCCGTTTCAGAGGGTGGATTTCTCAGTGTTGCCTTTTCGCCAGCTCCCCACGGCCCTTGTGTGTTTCTTTTGCTTAAAGATTGTCACCTGAGCTAGGCACTGTTGCCCTGCTTCCTCAGTTTCAGAGGGTACCTTTTTCAGGGTTGCTTTTTTCACCGGGTCTCCTCGCCATTGTATTTTTTTATCTTATTTTTTTTGCTTAAAGATTGCCACCTGAGCTAGCCTCTGTTGCGCTTCTTTCTCAGTTCTAGAGGGTAGATTTCTCCGTGTTGCTTTTTCCCAGGTCTCCACGCACTTCCTTTTATTTTTCCTTAAAAATTGCCACCTGAGCTAGCCTCTGTTGTCCATCTTCGTCGGTTTCAGAGGGTAGATTTCTCACTGTTGCTTTTTTGCCAGGTCTGCACGCCCTTGTGTTTTTTTCTGCTTAAAGGTTGCAACCTGAGCTAGCTTCTTTTGCCCATGTCCCTCAGTTTCAGAGGGTGGATTTCTCCGTGTTGCTTTTTCCCCAGGCCTCCACGCCCTTGTGTGTTTCTTTGTCTTAACGATTGCCACCTGAGCTAGCCTCTGTTGCCCATCTTCGTCCGTTTCAGAGGGTGGATTTCTCAGTGTTGCCTTTTCCCAGCTCCCCACGCCCTTGTGTGTTTCTTTTGCTTAAAGATTGCCACCTGAAGCCAGAATCTCTTGCCCATCTTCCTCAGTTTCAGAGGGTAGATATTTCAGGGTTGCTTTTTCCCCAGGTCTCCACGCCTTTGGGTTTTGTTTTTGCTTAACGATTGCCACCTGAGCTAGCCTCTCTTGCCCATCTTCCTGAGTTTCAGAGGGTCGATATCTCCGTTTTGCTGTTTCCCCAGATCTCCACGCCCTTGTGTGTTTCTTTTGCTTAACGTTTGCCACCTGAAGCCAGCCTCTCTTGCCCATCTTCCTCAGTTTCAGAGGGTAGATATTTCAGGGTTGCTTTTTCCCCAGGTCTCCACGCCTTTGTGTTTTGTTTTTTGCTTAACGAGTGCCACCTGAGCTAGCCTCTCTTGCCCATGTTCCTCAGTTTCAGAGGGTAGATATTTCAGGGGTTGCTTTGTCCCCAGGGCTCCACGCCTTTGTGCTTTGTTTTTGCTTAAGGATTGCCACCTGAGCTAGCCTCTCTTGCCCATCTTCCTCAGTTTCAGAGGGTGGATTTCTCCGTGTTGCTTTTTCCCCAGGTCTCCACGCCCTTGTGTGTTTCTTTTGCTTAAAGATTGCCACCTGAGCTAGCCTCTGTTGCCCATCTTCGTCCGTTTCAGAGGGTGGATTTCTCAGTGTTGCCTTTTCGCCAGCTCCCCACGCCCTTGTGTGTTTCTTTTGCTTAAAGATTGTCACCTGAGCTAGGCACTGTTGCCCTGCTTCCTCAGTTTCAGAGGGTACCTTTTTCAGGGTTGCTTTTTGACCGGGTCTCCTCGCCATTGTATTTTTTTATCTTATTTTTTTTGCTTAAAGATTGCCACCTGAGCTAGCCTCTGTTGCGCTTCTTTCTCAGTTCTAGAGGGTA
The DNA here is from genome assembly GCF_041296235.1 of Equus asinus. NCBI lineage: Eukaryota > Metazoa > Chordata > Mammalia > Perissodactyla > Equidae > Equus > Equus asinus. The sequence goes on from NW_027224789.1 coordinate 2,802, forward strand.
GATTTCTCCGTGTTGCTTTTTCCCCAGGTCTCCACGCACTTCCTTTTATTTTTCCTTAAAAATTGCCACCTGAGCTAGCCTCTGTTGTCCATCTTCGTCGGTTTCAGAGGGTAGATTTCTCACTGTTGCTTTTTTGCCAGGTCTGCACGCCCTTGTGTTTTTTTTCTGCTTAAAGGTTGCAACCTGAGCTAGCTTCTTTTGCCCATGTCCCTCAGTTTCAGAGGGTGGATTTCTCCGTGTTGCTTTTTCCCCAGGCCTCCACGCCTTGTGTGTTTCTTTTGCTTAAAGATTGCCACCTGAAGCCAGCCTCTCTTGCCCATCTTCCTCAGTTTCAGAGGGTAGATATTTCAGGGTTGCTTTTTCCCCAGGTTCTCCACGCCTTTGTGTTTTGTTTTTGCTTAACGATTGCCACCTGAGCTAGCCTCTCTTGCCCATGTTCCTCAGTTTCAGAGGGTAGATATTTCAGGGTTGCTTTGTCCCCAGGGCTCACGCCTTTGTGCTTTGTTTTTGCTTAAGGATTGCCACCTGAGCTAGCCTCTATTGCCCATCTTCCTCAGTTTCAGAGGTGGATTTCTCCGTGTTGCTTTTTCCCCAGGTCTCCACGCCCTTGTGTGTTTCTTTTGCTTAAAGATTGCCACCTGAGCTAGCCTCTGTTGCCCATCTTCGTCCGTTTCAGAGGGTGGATTTCTCAGTGTTGCCTTTTCGCCAGCTCCCCACGCCCTTGTGTGTTTCTTTTGCTTAAAGATTGTCACCTGAGCTAGGCACTGTTGCCCTGCTTCCTCAGTTTCAGAGGGTACCTTTTTCAGGGTTGCTTTTTCACCGGGTCTCCTCGCCATTGTATTTTTTTATCTTATTTTTTTGCTTAAAGATTGCCACCTGAGCTAGCCTCTGTTGCGCTTCTTTCTCAGTTCTAGAGGGTAGATTTCTCCGTGTTGCTTTTTCCCCAGGTCTCCACGCACTTCCTTTTATTTTTCCTTAAAAATTGCCACCTGAGCTAGCCTCTGTTGTCCATCTTCGTCGGTTTCAGAGGGTAGATTTCTCACTGTTGCTTTTTTGCCAGGTCTGCACGCCCTTGTGTTTTTTTTCTGCTTAAAGGTTGCAACCTGAGCTAGCTTCTTTTGCCCATGTCCCTCAGTTTCAGAGGGTGGATTTCTCCGTGTTGCTTTTTCCCCAGGCCTCCACGCCCTTGTGTGTTTCTTTGGCTTAACGATTGCCACCTGAGCTAGCCTCTGTTGCCCATCTTCGTCCGTTTCAGAGGGTGGATTTCTCAGTGTTGCCTTTTCCCCAGCTCCCCACGCCCTTGTGTGTTTCTTTTGCTTAAAGATTGCCACCTGAAGCCAGCCTCTCTTGCCCATCTTCCTCAGTTTCAGAGGGTAGATATTTCAGGGTTGCTTTTCCCCAGGTCTCCACGCCTTTGGGTTTTGTTTTTGCTTAACGATTGCCACCTGAGCTAGCCTCTCTTGCCCATCTTCCTGAGTTTCAGAGGGTCGATAATCTCCGTGTTGCTGTTTCCCCAGGTCTCCACGCCCTTGTGTGTTTCTTTTGCTTAACGTTTGCCACCTGAAGCCAGCCTCTCTTGCCCATCTTCCTCAGTTTCAGAGGGTAGATATTTCAGGGTTGCTTTTTCCCCAGGTCTCCACGCCTTTGTGTTTTGTTTTTGCTTAACGAGTGCCACCTGAGCTAGCCTCTCTTGCCCATGTTCCTCAGTTTCAGAGGGTAGATATTTCAGGGGTTGCTTTGTCCCCAGGGCTCCACGCCTTTGTGCTTTGTTTTTGCTTAAGGATTGCCACCTGAGCTAGCCTCTCTTGCCCATCTTCCTCAGTTTCAGAGGGTGGATTTCTCCGTGTTGCTTTTTCCCCAGGTCTCCACGCCCTTGTGTGTTTCTTTGCTTAAAGATGCCACCTGAGCTAGCCTCTGTTGCCCATCTTCGTCCGTTTCAGAGGGTGGATTTCTCAGTGTTGCCTTTTCGCCAGCTCCCACGCCCTTGTGTGTTTCTTTTGCTTAAAGATTGTCACCTGAGCTAGGCACTGTTGCCCTGCTTCCCTCAGTTTCAGAGGGTACCTTTTTCAGGGTTGCTTTTTCACCGGGTCTCCTCGCCATTGTATTTTTTTATCTTATTTTTTTTGCTTAAAGATTGCCACCTGAGCTAGCCTCTGTTGCGCTTCTTTCTCAGTTCTAGAGGGTAGATTTCTCCGTGTTGCTTTTTCCCCAGGTCTCCACGCACTTCCTTTTATTTTCCTTAAAAATTGCCACCTGAGCTAGCCTGTGTTGTCCATCTTCGTCGGTTTCAGAGGGTAGATTTCTCACTGTTGCTTTTTTGCCAGGTCTGCACGCCCTTGTGTTTTTTTTTCTGCTTAAAGGTTGCAACCTGAGCTAGCTTCTTTGCCCATGTCCCTCAGTTTCAGAGGGTGGATTTCTCCGTGTTGCTTTTTCCCCAGGCCTCCACGCCCTTGTGTGTTTCTTTTGCTTAAAGATTGCCACCTGAAGCCAGCCTCTCTTGCCCATCTTCCTCAGTTCAGAGGGTAGATATTTCAGGGTTGCTTTTTCCCCAGGTCTCCACGCCTTTGTGTTTTGTTTTTGCTTAACGATTGCCACCTGAGCTAGCCTCTCTTGCCCATGTTCCTCAGTTTCAGAGGGTAGATATTTCAGGGTTGCTTTGTCCCCAGGGCTCCACGCCTTTGTGCTTTGTTTTTGCTTAAGGATTGCCACCTGAGCTAGCCTCTCTTGCCCATCTTCCTCAGTTTCAGAGGGTGGATTTCTCCGTGTTGCTTTTTCCCCAGGTCTCCACGCCCTTGTGTGTTTCTTTTGCTTAAAGATTGCCACCTGAGCTAGCCTCTGTTGCCCATCTTCGTCCGTTTCAGAGGGTGGATTTCTCAGTGTTGCCTTTTCGCCAGCTCCCCACGCCCTTGTGTGTTTCTTTTGCTTAAAGATTGTCACCTGAGCTAGGCACTGTTGCCCTGCTTCCTCAGTTTCAGAGGGTACCTTTTTCAGGGTTGCTTTTTCACCGGGTCTCCTCGCCATTGTATTTTTTTATCTTATTTTTTTTGCTTAAAGATTGCCACCTGAGCTAGCCTCTGTTGCGCTTCTTTCTCAGTTCCTAGAGGGTAGATTTCTCCGTGTTGCTTTTTCCCCAGGTCTCCACGCACTTCCTTTTATTTTTCCTTAAAAATTGCCACCTGAGCTAGCCTCTGTTGTCCATCTTCGTCGGTTTCAGAGGGTAGATTTCTCACTGTTGCTTTTTTGCCAGGTCTGCACGCCCTTGTGTTTTTTTTCTGCTTAAAGGTTGCAACCTGAGCTAGCTTCTTTTGCCCATGTCCCTCAGTTTCAGAGGGTGGATTTCTCCGTGTTGCTTTTTCCCCAGGCCTCCACGCCCTTGTGTGTTTCTTTTGCTTAAAGATTGCCACCTGAAGCCAGCCTCTCTTGCCCATCTTCCTCAGTTTCAGAGGGTAGATATTTCAGGGTTGCTTTTTCCCCAGGTCTCCACGCCTTTGTGTTTTGTTTTTGCTTAACGATTGCCACCTGAGCTAGCCTCTCTTGCCCATGTTCCTCAGTTTCAGAGGGTAGATATTTCAGGGTTGCTTTGTCCCCAGGGCTCCACGCCTTTGTGCTTTGTTTTTGCTTAAGGATTGCCACCTGAGCTAGCCTCTCTTGCCCATCTTCCTCAGTTTCAGAGGGTGGATTTCTCCGTGTTGCTTTTTCCCCAGGTCTCCACGCCCTTGTGTGTTTCTTTTGCTTAAAGATTGCCACCTGAGCTAGCCTCTGTTGCCCATCTTCGTCCGTTTCAGAGGGTGGATTTCTCAGTGTTGCCTTTTCGCCAGCTCCCCACGCCCTTGTGTGTTTCTTTTGCTTAAAGATTGTCACCTGAGCTAGGCACTGTTGCCCTGCTTCCTCAGTTTCAGAGGGTACCTTTTTCAGGGTTGCTTTTTCACCGGGTCTCCTCGCCATTGTATTTTTTTATCTTATTTTTTTTGCTTAAAGATTGCCACCTGAGCTAGCCTCTGTTGCGCTTCTTTCTCAGTTCTAGAGGGTAGATTTCTCCGTGTTGCTTTTTCCCCAGGTCTCCACGCACTTCCTTTTATTTTTCCTTAAAAATTGCCACCTGAGCTAGCCTCTGTTGTCCATCTTCGTCGGTTTCAGAGGGTAGATTTCTCACTGTTGCTTTTTTGCCAGGTCTGCACGCCCTTGTGTTTTTTTTCTGCTTAAAGGTTGCAACCTGAGCTAGCTTCTTTTGCCCATGTCCCTCAGTTTCAGAGGGTGGATTTCTCCGTGTTGCTTTTTCCCCAGGCCTCCACGCCCTTGTGTGTTTCTTTGGCTTAACGATTGCCACCTGAGCTAGCCTCTGTTGCCCATCTTCGTCCGTTTCAGAGGGTGGATTTCTCAGTGTTGCCTTTTCCCCAGCTCCCCACGCCCTTGTGTGTTTCTTTTGCTTAAAGATTGCCACCTGAAGCCAGAATCTCTTGCCCATCTTCCTCAGTTTCAGAGGGTAGATATTTCAGGGTTGCTTTTTCCCCAGGTCTCCACGCCTTTGGGTTTTGTTTTTGCTTAACGATTGCCACCTGAGCTAGCCTCTCTTGCCCATCTTCCTGAGTTTCAGAGGGTCGATATCTCCGTTTTGCTGTTTCCCCAGATCTCCACGCCCTTGTGTGTTTCTTTTGCTTAACGTTTGCCACCTGAAGCCAGCCTCTCTTGCCCATCTTCCTCAGTTTCAGAGGGTAGATATTTCAGGGTTGCTTTTTCCCCAGGTCTCCACGCCTTTGTGTTTTGTTTTTGCTTAACGAGTGCCACCTGAGCTAGCCTCTCTTGCCCATGTTCCTCAGTTTCAGAGGGTAGATATTTCAGGGTTGCTTTGTCCCCAGGGCTCCACGCCTTTGTGCTTTGTTTTTGCTTAAGGATTGCCACCTGAGCTAGCCTCTCTTGCCCATCTTCCTCAGTTTCAGAGGGTGGATTTCTCCGTGTTGCTTTTTCCCCAGGTCTCCACGCCCTTGTGTGTTTCTTTTGCTTAAAGATTGCCACCTGAGCTAGCCTCTGTTGGCCCATCTTCGTCCGTTTCAGAGGGTGGATTTCTCAGTGTTGCCTTTTCGCCAGCTCCCCACGCCCTTGTGTGTTTCTTTTGCTTAAAGATTGTCACCTGAGCTAGGCACTGTTGCCCTGCTTCCTCAGTTTCAGAGGGTACCTTTTTCAGGGTTGCTTTTTCACCGGGTCTCCTCGCCATTGTATTTTTTTATCTTATTTTTTTTGCTTAAAGATTGCCACCTGAGCTAGCCTCTGTTGCGCTTCTTTCTCAGTTCTAGAGGGTAGATTTCTCCGTGTTGCTTTTTCCCCAGGTCTCCACGCACTTCCTTTTATTTTTCCTTAAAAATTGCCACCTGAGCTAGCCTCTGTTGTCCATCTTCGTCGGTTTCAGAGGGTAGATTTCTCACTGTTGCTTTTTTGCCAGGTCTGCACGCCCTTGTGTTTTTTTCTGCTTAAAGGTTGCAACCTGAGCTAGCTTCTTTTGCCCATGTCCCTCAGTTTCAGAGGGTGGATTTCTCCGTGTTGCTTTTTCCCCAGGCCTCCACGCCCTTGTGTGTTTCTTTGGCTTAAAGATTGCCACCTGAAGCCAGCCTCTCTTGCCCATCTTCCTCAGTTTCAGAGGGTAGATATTTCAGGGTTGCTTTTTCCCCAGGTCTCCACGCCTTTGTGTTTTGTTTTTGCTTAACGATTGCCACCTGAGCTAGCCTCTCTTGCCCATGTTCCTCAGTTTCAGAGGGTAGATATTTCAGGGTTGCTTTGTCCCCAGGGCTCCACGCCTTTGTGCTTTGTTTTTGCTTAAGGATTGCCACCTGAGCTAGCCTCTCTTGCCCATCTTCCTCAGTTTCAGAGGGTGGATTTCTCCGTGTTGCTTTTTCCCCAGGTCTCCACGCCCTTGTGTGTTTCTTTTGCTTAAAGATTGCCACCTGAGCTAGCCTCTGTTGCCCATCTTCGTCCGTTTCAGAGGGTGGATTTCTCAGTGTTGCCTTTTCGCCAGCTCCCCACGCCCTTGTGTGTTTCTTTTGCTTAAAGATTGTCACCTGAGCTAGGCACTGTTGCCCTGCTTCCTCAGTTTCAGAGGGTACCTTTTTCAGGGTTGCTTTTTCACCGGGTCTCCTCGCCATTGTATTTTTTTATCTTATTTTTTTTGCTTAAAGATTGCCACCTGAGCTAGCCTCTGTTGCGCTTCTTTCTCAGTTCTAGAGGGTAGATTTCTCCGTGTTGCTTTTTCCCCAGGTCTCCACGCACTTCCTTTTATTTTTCCTTAAAAATTGCCACCTGAGCTAGCCTCTGTTGTCCATCTTCGTCGGTTTCAGAGGGTAGATTTCTCACTGTTGCTTTTTTGCCAGGTCTGCACGCCCTTGTGTTTTTTTTTCTGCTTAAAGGTTGCAACCTGAGCTAGCTTCTTTTGCCCATGTCCCTCAGTTTCAGAGGGTGGATTTCTCCGTGTTGCTTTTCCCCAGGCCTCCACGCCCTTGTGTGTTTCTTTGGCTTAACGATTGCCACCTGAGCTAGCCTCTGTTGCCCATCTTCGTCCGTTTCAGAGGGTGGATTTCTCAGTGTTGCCTTTTCCCCAGCTCCCCACGCCCTTGTGTGTTTCTTTTGCTTAAAGATTGCCACCTGAAGCCAGAATCTCTTGCCCATCTTCCTCAGTTTCAGAGGGTAGATATTTCAGGGTTGCTTTTTCCCAGGTCTCCACGCCTTTGGGTTTTGTTTTTGCTTAACGATTGCCACCTGAGCTAGCCTCTCTTGCCCATCTTCCTGAGTTTCAGAGGGTCAATATCTCCGTTTTGCTGTTTCCCCAGATCTCCACGCCCTTGTGTGTTTCTTTTGCTTAACGTTTGCCACCTGAAGCCAGCCTCTCTTGCCCATCTTCCTCAGTTTCAGAGGGTAGATATTTCAGGGTGCTTTTCCCCAGGTCTCCACGCCTTTGTGTTTTGTTTTTGCTTAACGAGTGCCACCTGAGCTAGCCTCTCTTGCCCATGTTCCTCAGTTTCAGAGGGTAGATATTTCAGGGTTGCTTTGTCCCCAGGGCTCCACGCCTTTGTGCTTTGTTTTTGCTTAAGGATTGCCACCTGAGCTAGCCTCTCTTGCCCATCTTCCTCAGTTTCAGAGGGTGGATTTCTCCGTGTTGCTTTTTCCCCAGGTCTCCACGCCCTTGTGTGTTTCTTTTGCTTAAAGATTGCCACCTGAGCTAGCCTCTGTTGCCCATCTTCGTCCGTTTCAGAGGGTGGATTTCTCAGTGTTGCCTTTTCGCCAGCTCCCCACGCCCTTGTGTGTTTCTTTTGCTTAAAGATTGTCACCTGAGCTAGGCACTGTTGCCCTGCTTCCTCAGTTTCAGAGGGTACCTTTTTCAGGGTTGCTTTTTCACCGGGTCTCCTCGCCATTGTATTTTTTATCTTATTTTTTTTGCTTAAAGATTGCCACCTGAGCTAGCCTCTGTTGCGCTTCTTTCTCAGTTCTAGAGGGTAGATTTCTCCGTGTTGCTTTTTCCCCAGGTCTCCACGCACTTCCTTTTATTTTTCCTTAAAAATTGCCACCTGAGCTAGCCTCTGTTGTCCATCTTCGTCGGTTTCAGAGGGTAGATTTTCTCACTGTTGCTTTTTTGCCAGGTCTGCACGCCCTTGTGTTTTTTTTCTGCTTAAAGGTTGCAACCTGAGCTAGCTTCTTTTGCCCATGTCCCTCAGTTTCAGAGGGTGGATTTCTCCGTGTTGCTTTTTCCCCAGGCCTCCACGCCCTTGTGTGTTTCTTTTGCTTAAAGATTGCCACCTGAAGCCAGCCTCTCTTGCCCATCTTCCTCAGTTTCAGAGGGTAGATATTTCAGGGTTGCTTTTTCCCCAGGTCTCCACGCCTTTGTGTTTTGTTTTTGCTTAACGATTGCCACCTGAGCTAGCCTCTCTTGCCCATGTTCCTCAGTTTCAGAGGGTAGATATTTCAGGGTTGCTTTGTCCCCAGGGCTCCACGCCTTTGTGCTTTGTTTTTGCTTAAGGATTGCCACCTGAGCTAGCCTCTCTTGCCCATCTTCCTCAGTTTCAGAGGGTGGATTTCTCCGTGTTGCTTTTTCCCCAGGTCTCCACGCCCTTGTGTGTTTCTTTTGCTTAAAGATTGCCACCTGAGCTAGCCTCTGTTGCCCATCTTCGTCCGTTTCAGAGGGTGGATTTCTCAGTGTTGCCTTTTCGCCAGCTCCCCACGCCCTTGTGTGTTTCTTTTGCTTAAAGATTGTCACCTGAGCTAGGCACTGTTGCCCTGCTTCCTCAGTTTCAGAGGGTACCTTTTCAGGGTTGCTTTTTCACCGGGTCTCCTCGCCATTGTATTTTTTTATCTTATTTTTTTTGCTTAAAGATTGCCACCTGAGCTAGCCTCTGTTGCGCTTCTTTCTCAGTTCTAGAGGGTAGATTTCTCCGTGTTGCTTTTTCCCCAGGTCTCCACGCACTTCCTTTTATTTTTCCTTAAAATTGCCACCTGAGCTAGCCTCTGTTGTCCATCTTCGTCGGTTTCAGAGGGTAGATTTCTCACTGTTGCTTTTTTGCCAGGTCTGCACGCCCTTGTGTTTTTTTTCTGCTTAAAGGTTGCAACCTGAGCTAGCTTCTTTTGCCCATGTCCCTCAGTTTCAGAGGGTGGATTTCTCCGTGTTGCTTTTTCCCCAGGCCTCCACGCCCTTGTGTGTTTCTTTTGCTTAACGATTGCCACCTGAGCTAGCCTCTGTTGCCCATCTTCGTCCGTTTCAGAGGGTGGATTTCTCAGTGTTGCCTTTTCCCCAGCTCCCCCCGCCCTTGTGTGTTTCTTTTGCTTAAAGATTGCCACCTGAAGCCAGCCTCTCTTGCCCATCTTCCTCAGTTTCAGAGGGTAGATATTTCAGGGTTGCTTTTTCCCCAGGTCTCCACGCCTTTGGGTTTTGTTTTTGCTTAACGATTGCCACCTGAGCTAGCCTCTCTTGCCCATCTTCCTGAGTTTCAGAGGGTCGATATCTCCGTGTTGCTGTTTCCCCAGGTCTCCACGCCCTTGTGTGTTTCTTTTGCTTAACGTTTGCCACCTGAAGCCAGCCTCTCTTGCCCATCTTCCTCAGTTTCAGAGGGTAGATATTTCAGGGTTGCTTTTTCCCCAGGTCTCCACGCCTTTGTGTTTTGTTTTTGCTTAACGATTGCCACCTGAGCTAGCCTCTCTTGCCCATGTTCCTCAGTTTCAGAGGGTAGATATTTCCAGGGTTGCTTTGTCCCCAGGGCTCCACGCCTTTGTGCTTTGTTTTTGCTTAAGGATTGCCACCTGAGCTAGCCTCTCTTGCCCATCTTCCTCAGTTTCAGAGGGTGGATTTCTCCGTGTTGCTTTTTCCCCAGGTCTCCACGCCCTTGTGTGTTTCTTTTGCTTAAAGATTGCCACCTGAGCTAGCCTCTGTTGCCCATCTTCGTCCGTTTCAGAGGGTGGATTTCTCAGTGTTGCCTTTTCGCCAGCTCCCCACGCCCTTGTGTGTTTCTTTTGCTTAAAGATTGTCACCTGAGCTAGGCACTGTTGCCCTGCTTCCTCAGTTTCAGAGGGTACCTTTTTCAGGGTTGCTTTTTGACCGGGTCTCCTCGCCATTGTATTTTTTTATCTTATTTTTTTTGCTTAAAGATTGCCACCTGAGCTAGCCTCTGTTGCGCTTCTTTCTCAGTTCTAGAGGGTAGATTTCTCCGTGTTGCTTTTTCCCAGGTCTCCACGCACTTCCTTTTATTTTTCCTTAAAAATTGCCACCTGAGCTAGCCTCTGTTGTCCATCTTCGTCGGTTTCAGAGGGTAGATTTCTCACTGTTGCTTTTTTGCCAGGTCTGCACGCCCTTGTGTTTTTTTTCTGCTTAAAGGTTGCAACCTGAGCTAGCTTCTTTTGCCCATGTCCCTCAGTTTCAGAGGGTGGATTTCTCCGTGTTGCTTTTTCCCCAGGCCTCCACGCCCTTGTGTGTTTCTTTTGCTTAAAGATTGCCACCTTAAGCCAGCCCCTCTTGCCCATCTTCCTCAGTTTCAGAGGGTAGACTCTCCGCCTGCCTTCGACAGGCCCTCTGGACTGGAAAGCTTTCCTCCTCCCGTCATCACGGTCCTTCTCGGATGACGTGCCTGGTTTCGGTTTGACCGTCCCCGCCCGCCCTGATTTTCTAAGTCCTCCCGGGAACCCCGGGGCGCTCCAGCCGCTCCGGGAAGCGGCGGCCTCCCGGCCGCACCGGCCCAGCCCGGCCCGGGCCGCCCCCTGGCCTCTCTGGGGGAACTCTCCCCTTCCCCTTCCCGGTGATCGCCCGAGAAACCTTTTCCGAGTCCCCCTCCTGCGGCTGGGGCTGCGCCTTGGCGGCCGGGAGCCCCGCGGGCGGACGCCCGGGGCCGCACTGGGCCGGGAGGCTGGGTCCGAGGGGGCTCCGGGACGGGATCGGGCGGCCCGGCGGCCCGGCTGTGCTCCCCGGCGGGCCCGCGCTCCGGCTCCGTCCCGCTGAGGCGGTCGTCGGTCGCCGGGTGCCACCTGGCGGCCGCTTTTATATCGTCTCTTTCCTCGGAGCTCCGGCGACGCGGGCCAAGGGACGGGACTCGGCCGCGGTGACCGAGGCAGAGTCCCGGGAGGCCGGCGTCGCTGGCGGGATCTGGCCCGGTGGCGCCGGGGCGTGAGCGCGACGCCCGCTCGCCGGAGATTGGAGGTGCAGGCTACTGAGGGAGGTGGCTGTCGCCGCGCCGCCCGGTGCCGGCCGGGGTGTGGGGCCTCCCGGACGGGTCGACCAGCAGCCGCCGGTGCCCCTCCGTCCCCGGGAGGGGGTGGGGGGCCGCCGCGGGGGAACGGGCGAGGGAGCTCGTCCCGTGCCCGGCCGTCGTCCCGAGGGCGGCCCGGTGGTCGGGCCTTCCGCGTCGCCGATCCCCTTTCCGCGCCCCGCTCCGGAGGTGGGCGACCGGCCGGGGCCTTGCGGGGGAGGCCCGTGGAGGGCGCGACGGGCTCGGCCGCCGGGCTGGCCTTTTCCCCACTGGTCTTCCGAGTCGACCGGCTCTGGCGGTGGGGACCGGGCCCGGTCCTCGGATGCCTCCTCCTCCGTGGCAGTTTTTTTTTCCAAGTCCCGCCCTGGAGAAGAGCGTGGACCGGCCCCGGGAGCCCTCGAGGGCGGGCCGGGGAGGGCGTCCCCGGCCCGGACGCGTGCCCGGGGTGGGTCCGGGCCGTCGGACCGGACTTCTCTCTCCGAGTTTCGCGGGTCGCGTCTTTGTCCGGAGGCGGGAGGGGGCCGGCTCGAGGCGTAGGTGGAGCCCCGGCTGAGGGACGGGAGCCACGGTCCCGCCCCGGGCCCGGTCGCCGGAGGCGCCTCCGCGGAATTCTTTTCTAAGTCCTGACCCGGCGACTCAGAGGGAGGGACCGACCGGTCCCGGCCCGCGCGGGCGGCCCGGGGAGGCTGTCCCCGGCTCCCCCTGCCGCCACGCTTCTGGGGTCGACCAGATGGCCCCGGGAGCTCCGGGCCTGGTGGCGATGGGGTCGTGCTTGGGGTCTGGTGGCCGTGGCCGTGATCCAGGGGTTCCCCTGGTGATCCGTGGGTGGGCCCCGTCTCCGGGCGCGGCGATTCTTGCCCCCGAATGGGTGGTTTTGTGCCGCCAGATAAGTGCTGACACGCTCTGCTCGGGTGACAGTCGCCCGAGAGCTTCCGGGTGCCTGGATGCGTGTGCGGGGAGGGCTCCGGGCTCTGGCCGAGAACCGGACGCCCGTTTCCACCCCCGCCGCTTGAGCCGCCCGCTGGGGCCTGCGCGCCGGCTCTTGTGCGTTCCAGGCGCCCCCACGACCGTGGTGCCACCTCCGGTCTCTGGTACCCGAGGGCGGCGGGGTTAGGGGCGCGGGGTCCTCTACCACGTGCACTCCCTGCCGCCGGCACCCGGGTGCGGTCGCGACTTACCCCATCCCACCGGCTCCGTGCCAGTGCGTGTCAGGCGTTCTCGTCCTGGGGTCGTCGCCCGCGCTTGCTGGAGGAGGAGAGGGGTCGGTGAGGCTGAAGCAGGCTCCTCCGCTCGCTGTCCTCGCCGGCCTTCCCTTGCTCGGGGGTCCCTCGCGTTATGCTGCCGACCGATGTGGTGATGCTGTGCTCTCCCGGGCCGGGCCTAAGCCGTGCCAGACGAGGGACGGACGTTCATGGCGAACGGGACCGCTCTTCTCGCTCTGCCCGCGGGTCCCCTCGCCCGTTCTCCCCCGCTGCGAGTGGCGTGTGGGAGGCGGCAGGGGTGCGGAATCCGGCCCGACCTCGCTCCCCCGCCCGTGCCTCGTGGCGTGGGCGGTGTCGGGGTCTCCGTGACGCGGCGGATGCTCTGCCTGTGCCTCTTGGCTGTGTCTCGCGGGCGGCCCCTCCCCGCGGTGGGGCGGGCCGTGTTGCCGCCGCGCCGCGCGCCTTCCCGGGCGCGTGAGCGCGTTCCCCAGGCCGTTGGCGGTGCCCCTGGAGCGTTCCAGGTCGTCCCTCAGGCGCCCGAGGCCGAGTGGCGGTGTCGTTCCCTGTTCCCGTCGGCCTCCTCAGGTAACCACTGCGCTGGTGTGTCTGAGGAGCGGGGGGGTCGAGTCGGTAAGGGAGGCGTGCCCCTCGTCCCCCTCGGGGGGGACGGGTGCCTCGTCGCCCCCCACGGCGTGCCGTGTGGGGGCGGGCAGGCTCGGGCGCGTGCCCGCGCGTTCCCCTTGCTGGGGTTTCCCCGCGGGTGTGGGAGTGACCGTGGCGGGCCGAGCCAGCGGCGTGGCGCTGGCTCTTTGGTTGGGAGGTGCTGTTTGATCGGCACCTCCGTCCCAGTCTCTGCCTCCCTTGGTCTCTCGGCCTGAGGGGAGGCACTGACTTGGGAGCCGCACAGGGGCCTTGTAGGATCCCTAGCTAAGCCCAGTGTGGCCAGAGATGGCGAGCCCGGGGCAGCGCGGGCTCGCGGCCCTGACCACGGACGCTCCGACTTGCTCTAGGCCTTACCTCTACCGCAGACCCCTCCTGCATTGCGTGGCCATGGTGTCTGTAAGCGCCTTGGTGGGCCCGATGGCGGACGATGGGCGGGGGCGACACGCCCTCGGTGAGAAAGCCTTCTCTAGCGATCCGAGAGGGTGCCTTGGGGTACCGGACCCCCCAGCCGCCGCCCCTCCTTTGCGCGTAGTAGCCACGGACGCCACCACCGTGGCGCGTGGGCAGAGCTGCTCTTTGCCTACCGCGGCCGGCGCCTCCCCCCTCCGAGTCGGGGGAGGGTCACGCCCGGCCGGGCCGTCGTCGGGCGCGGGGCCGCGCGTGTGCGCGAGCGTGCGCGTGGTTCTCCCGTCGCGCGCTGGGGCGGGGAGAGGGCCCGGCCCCGTCCGGGCTCCGCCCCGCCGCGAGCGGCTGGCTCTCCGCTCGCTCCCGTCCCGAGCCGCAGCCGGTGGTGGCGTGCGGGCATGGGTGGGGGCCGCCGCCGCTCTCGGGCGCGTTCCCTCGGGACGTGGGCCCCGGAGCAGACCAGACAGGCAGACGGGTGGCTGGGTGGACGGGGCGGCCCCCGGCGGCGGGGGCGCCTCACGTAGGCCCCGGCGGTGGGGCCGGGCCCGCGGGAGGCCGAGGGGTGGCTGAGGCCGGCCGGCGTCCCAGGCGTCGTGGGACCGCCCTCGCGTGTCGTTGGCGGTGGGATCCCGCGTGTGTTTTCCTGGTGGCCCGTCCGCGCCCGAGGCCGTCCCCGGGAGCCTTCCCGCGAGCCCGTGCTCCCTCCGTCGAGGCGCGCGCCGCGCTCCCCGCTGCCCCCGGTGCTCCCCCGCCCGGGCAGACGCCTGGCCGCGCCGCCCACCGGCCGGGACCGAAGTGGGCCTCGCCGTGCGGGTGTCGCCTCCGGCCACCGAGGCCGGTGGTGGCCCCGGGCGAAGTGCTCTCGGCTCCGGTCGGGTGGGGCCCGCGCGCCAGGCGCCCGGCGCGGGACGCTGGCGCCGTGTGCGGGAGAGCCCTGGCCGTGGCGGGGCCGAGCCCCCGTGAGCTGCGCGCGGGGCGACGGGGCCAGTCGCCGTTCTGGGCGCCGCGGGACCGCCCCTGGTGCTGGAGGCCCCTGGCGGTGAGACCCCGTGTGTGCTCCGGCGGCCGACTTGCCTCGGGAGGTTCTGTCTTCCCTCCTTCGCCCCGAGCGCGTCTCTCGGCGGGCCGCGGCCCTTCCGCCGCCGCCTCTCCGGCGCCTCGGCCCTCGCCGCCGCCGGCCTTCTCCCGAGCCCTTCCCCGTCGTCGCCTGTTCTGGCTGCCCGACCGGGGCCCCGCCCCGAGCGCGACTCGCTTCCCGGGGCCGCTGCGGCCTCCTCCGTGTCCGCCGCCGCCACCCGCGCGACGGCGACGTTGCGTGCGGGCGGGGGACCGTCTCCCGCGGCGCCCCGTTCTGGCGCGCGCGTGTCTGTCACAGCGCGGGTCGGGTCCCGGCCAGCCGTCGTGACCGGCCCGCCGGCGCGCCGCGCCACCCCCGGGGGCGGGGGGGTCGGGCCTCGGTCCGGCTCTCGGCTCGCGGGGGCGTGCGCGGGCCGTCCGGCCGGCCGGTGTCGACGCGACTGCCTGGTGCCCCGGCCCCGCTCACGCGCCGTCAATCGGGGCCGCCGCGAGGGGCGCCCCCGCCCCTCCACGCCGCCGCGCGCGCGTCCTCGTCGGTCGGGGGCGGGCGGCGGGGTCCGTCCGTCCTCGCCCCGCCCCCGCGCCTCGGGGTGCCGCCGCCGCCGCCGCCTCCGCGCGCGCCCCGCGCCTGGGCACGCACGGC
>NW_027224790.1:0-15000 GCF_041296235.1 Equus asinus
GTAGATTTCTCACTGTTGCTTTTTTGCCAGGTCTGCACGCCCTTGTGTTTTTTTTCTGCTTAAAGGTGCAACCTGAGCTAGCTTCTTTTGCCCATGTCCCTCAGTTTCAGAGGGTGATTTCTCCGTGTTGCTTTTTCCCCAGGCCTCCACGCCCTTGTGTGTTTCTTTTGCTTAAAGTTTGCCACCTGAAGCCAGCCTCTCTTGCCCATCTTCCTCAGTTTCAGAGGGTAGATATTTGAGGGTTGCTTTTTCCCCAGGTCTCCACGCCTTTGTGTTTTGTTTTTGCTTAACGATTGCCACCTGAGCTAGCCTCTCTTGCCCATGTTCCTCAGTTTCAGAGGGTAGATATTTCAGGGTTGCTTTGTCCCCAGGGCTCCACGCCTTTGTGCTTTGTTTTTGCTTAACGATTGCCACCTGAGCTAGCCTCTATTGCCCATCTTCCTCAGTTTCAGAGGTGGATTTCTCCGTGTTGCTTTTTCCCCAGGTCTCCACGCCCTTGTGTGTTTCTTTTGCTTAAAGATTGCCACCTGAGCTAGCCTCTGTTGCCCATCTTCGTCCGTTTCAGAGGGTGGATTTCTCAGTGTTGCCTTTTCGCCAGCTCCCCACGGCCCTTGTGTGTTTCTTTTGCTTAAAGATTGTCACCTGAGCTAGGCACTGTTGCCCTGCTTCCTCAGTTTCAGAGGGTACCTTTTTCAGGGTTGCTTTTTTCACCGGGTCTCCTCGCCATTGTATTTTTTTATCTTATTTTTTTTGCTTAAAGATTGCCACCTGAGCTAGCCTCTGTTGCGCTTCTTTCTCAGTTCTAGAGGGTAGATTTCTCCGTGTTGCTTTTTCCCAGGTCTCCACGCACTTCCTTTTATTTTTCCTTAAAAATTGCCACCTGAGCTAGCCTCTGTTGTCCATCTTCGTCGGTTTCAGAGGGTAGATTTCTCACTGTTGCTTTTTTGCCAGGTCTGCACGCCCTTGTGTTTTTTTCTGCTTAAAGGTTGCAACCTGAGCTAGCTTCTTTTGCCCATGTCCCTCAGTTTCAGAGGGTGGATTTCTCCGTGTTGCTTTTTCCCCAGGCCTCCACGCCCTTGTGTGTTTCTTTGTCTTAACGATTGCCACCTGAGCTAGCCTCTGTTGCCCATCTTCGTCCGTTTCAGAGGGTGGATTTCTCAGTGTTGCCTTTTCCCAGCTCCCCACGCCCTTGTGTGTTTCTTTTGCTTAAAGATTGCCACCTGAAGCCAGAATCTCTTGCCCATCTTCCTCAGTTTCAGAGGGTAGATATTTCAGGGTTGCTTTTTCCCCAGGTCTCCACGCCTTTGGGTTTTGTTTTTGCTTAACGATTGCCACCTGAGCTAGCCTCTCTTGCCCATCTTCCTGAGTTTCAGAGGGTCGATATCTCCGTTTTGCTGTTTCCCCAGATCTCCACGCCCTTGTGTGTTTCTTTTGCTTAACGTTTGCCACCTGAAGCCAGCCTCTCTTGCCCATCTTCCTCAGTTTCAGAGGGTAGATATTTCAGGGTTGCTTTTTCCCCAGGTCTCCACGCCTTTGTGTTTTGTTTTTTGCTTAACGAGTGCCACCTGAGCTAGCCTCTCTTGCCCATGTTCCTCAGTTTCAGAGGGTAGATATTTCAGGGGTTGCTTTGTCCCCAGGGCTCCACGCCTTTGTGCTTTGTTTTTGCTTAAGGATTGCCACCTGAGCTAGCCTCTCTTGCCCATCTTCCTCAGTTTCAGAGGGTGGATTTCTCCGTGTTGCTTTTTCCCCAGGTCTCCACGCCCTTGTGTGTTTCTTTTGCTTAAAGATTGCCACCTGAGCTAGCCTCTGTTGCCCATCTTCGTCCGTTTCAGAGGGTGGATTTCTCAGTGTTGCCTTTTCGCCAGCTCCCCACGCCCTTGTGTGTTTCTTTTGCTTAAAGATTGTCACCTGAGCTAGGCACTGTTGCCCTGCTTCCTCAGTTTCAGAGGGTACCTTTTTCAGGGTTGCTTTTTGACCGGGTCTCCTCGCCATTGTATTTTTTTATCTTATTTTTTTTGCTTAAAGATTGCCACCTGAGCTAGCCTCTGTTGCGCTTCTTTCTCAGTTCTAGAGGGTAGATTTCTCCGTGTTGCTTTTTCCCCAGGTCTCCACGCACTTCCTTTTATTTTTCCTTAAAAATTGCCACCTGAGCTAGCCTCTGTTGTCCATCTTCGTCGGTTTCAGAGGGTAGATTTCTCACTGTTGCTTTTTTGCCAGGTCTGCACGCCCTTGTGTTTTTTTTCTGCTTAAAGGTTGCAACCTGAGCTAGCTTCTTTTGCCCATGTCCCTCAGTTTCAGAGGGTGGATTTCTCCGTGTTGCTTTTTCCCCAGGCCTCCACGCCTTGTGTGTTTCTTTTGCTTAAAGATTGCCACCTGAAGCCAGCCTCTCTTGCCCATCTTCCTCAGTTTCAGAGGGTAGATATTTCAGGGTTGCTTTTTCCCCAGGTTCTCCACGCCTTTGTGTTTTGTTTTTGCTTAACGATTGCCACCTGAGCTAGCCTCTCTTGCCCATGTTCCTCAGTTTCAGAGGGTAGATATTTCAGGGTTGCTTTGTCCCCAGGGCTCACGCCTTTGTGCTTTGTTTTTGCTTAAGGATTGCCACCTGAGCTAGCCTCTATTGCCCATCTTCCTCAGTTTCAGAGGTGGATTTCTCCGTGTTGCTTTTTCCCCAGGTCTCCACGCCCTTGTGTGTTTCTTTTGCTTAAAGATTGCCACCTGAGCTAGCCTCTGTTGCCCATCTTCGTCCGTTTCAGAGGGTGGATTTCTCAGTGTTGCCTTTTCGCCAGCTCCCCACGCCCTTGTGTGTTTCTTTTGCTTAAAGATTGTCACCTGAGCTAGGCACTGTTGCCCTGCTTCCTCAGTTTCAGAGGGTACCTTTTTCAGGGTTGCTTTTTCACCGGGTCTCCTCGCCATTGTATTTTTTTATCTTATTTTTTTGCTTAAAGATTGCCACCTGAGCTAGCCTCTGTTGCGCTTCTTTCTCAGTTCTAGAGGGTAGATTTCTCCGTGTTGCTTTTTCCCCAGGTCTCCACGCACTTCCTTTTATTTTTCCTTAAAAATTGCCACCTGAGCTAGCCTCTGTTGTCCATCTTCGTCGGTTTCAGAGGGTAGATTTCTCACTGTTGCTTTTTTGCCAGGTCTGCACGCCCTTGTGTTTTTTTTCTGCTTAAAGGTTGCAACCTGAGCTAGCTTCTTTTGCCCATGTCCCTCAGTTTCAGAGGGTGGATTTCTCCGTGTTGCTTTTTCCCCAGGCCTCCACGCCCTTGTGTGTTTCTTTGGCTTAACGATTGCCACCTGAGCTAGCCTCTGTTGCCCATCTTCGTCCGTTTCAGAGGGTGGATTTCTCAGTGTTGCCTTTTCCCCAGCTCCCCACGCCCTTGTGTGTTTCTTTTGCTTAAAGATTGCCACCTGAAGCCAGCCTCTCTTGCCCATCTTCCTCAGTTTCAGAGGGTAGATATTTCAGGGTTGCTTTTTCCCCAGGTCTCCACGCCTTTGGGTTTTGTTTTTGCTTAACGATTGCCACCTGAGCTAGCCTCTCTTGCCCATCTTCCTGAGTTTCAGAGGGTCGATATCTCCGTGTTGCTGTTTCCCCAGGTCTCCACGCCCTTGTGTGTTTCTTTTGCTTAACGTTTGCCACCTGAAGCCAGCCTCTCTTGCCCATCTTCCTCAGTTTCAGAGGGTAGATATTTCAGGGTTGCTTTTTCCCCAGGTCTCCACGCCTTTGTGTTTTGTTTTTGCTTAACGAGTGCCACCTGAGCTAGCCTCTCTTGCCCATGTTCCTCAGTTTCAGAGGGTAGATATTTCAGGGTTGCTTTGTCCCCAGGGCTCCACGCCTTTGTGCTTTGTTTTTGCTTAAGGATTGCCACCTGAGCTAGCCTCTCTTGCCCATCTTCCTCAGTTTCAGAGGGTGGATTTCTCCGTGTTGCTTTTTCCCCAGGTCTCCACGCCCTTGTGTGTTTCTTTTGCTTAAAGATTGCCACCTGAGCTAGCCTCTGTTGCCCATCTTCGTCCGTTTCAGAGGGTGGATTTCTCAGTGTTGCCTTTTCGCCAGCTCCCCACGCCCTTGTGTGTTTCTTTTGCTTAAAGATTGTCACCTGAGCTAGGCACTGTTGCCCTGCTTCCTCAGTTTCAGAGGGTACCTTTTTCAGGGTTGCTTTTTCACCGGGTCTCCTCGCCATTGTATTTTTTTATCTTATTTTTTTTGCTTAAAGATTGCCACCTGAGCTAGCCTCTGTTGCGCTTCTTTCTCAGTTCTAGAGGGTAGATTTCTCCGTGTTGCTTTTTCCCCAGGTCTCCACGCACTTCCTTTTATTTTTCCTTAAAAATTGCCACCTGAGCTAGCCTGTGTTGTCCATCTTCGTCGGTTTCAGAGGGTAGATTTCTCACTGTTGCTTTTTTGCCAGGTCTGCACGCCCTTGTGTTTTTTTTTCTGCTTAAAGGTTGCAACCTGAGCTAGCTTCTTTTGCCCATGTCCCTCAGTTTCAGAGGGTGGATTTCTCCGTGTTGCTTTTTCCCCAGGCCTCCACGCCCTTGTGTGTTTCTTTTGCTTAAAGATTGCCACCTGAAGCCAGCCTCTCTTGCCCATCTTCCTCAGTTTCAGAGGGTAGATATTTCAGGGTTGCTTTTTCCCCAGGTCTCCACGCCTTTGTGTTTTGTTTTTGCTTAACGATTGCCACCTGAGCTAGCCTCTCTTGCCCATGTTCCTCAGTTTCAGAGGGTAGATATTTCAGGGTTGCTTTGTCCCCAGGGCTCCACGCCTTTGTGCTTTGTTTTTGCTTAAGGATTGCCACCTGAGCTAGCCTCTCTTGCCCATCTTCCTCAGTTTCAGAGGGTGGATTTCTCCGTGTTGCTTTTTCCCCAGGTCTCCACGCCCTTGTGTGTTTCTTTTGCTTAAAGATTGCCACCTGAGCTAGCCTCTGTTGCCCATCTTCGTCCGTTTCAGAGGGTGGATTTCTCAGTGTTGCCTTTTCGCCAGCTCCCCACGCCCTTGTGTGTTTCTTTTGCTTAAAGATTGTCACCTGAGCTAGGCACTGTTGCCCTGCTTCCTCAGTTTCAGAGGGTACCTTTTTCAGGGTTGCTTTTTCACCGGGTCTCCTCGCCATTGTATTTTTTTATCTTATTTTTTTTGCTTAAAGATTGCCACCTGAGCTAGCCTCTGTTGCGCTTCTTTCTCAGTTCTAGAGGGTAGATTTCTCCGTGTTGCTTTTTCCCCAGGTCTCCACGCACTTCCTTTTATTTTTCCTTAAAAATTGCCACCTGAGCTAGCCTCTGTTGTCCATCTTCGTCGGTTTCAGAGGGTAGATTTCTCACTGTTGCTTTTTTGCCAGGTCTGCACGCCCTTGTGTTTTTTTTCTGCTTAAAGGTTGCAACCTGAGCTAGCTTCTTTTGCCCATGTCCCTCAGTTTCAGAGGGTGGATTTCTCCGTGTTGCTTTTTCCCCAGGCCTCCACGCCCTTGTGTGTTTCTTTTGCTTAAAGATTGCCACCTGAAGCCAGCCTCTCTTGCCCATCTTCCTCAGTTTCAGAGGGTAGATATTTCAGGGTTGCTTTTTCCCCAGGTCTCCACGCCTTTGTGTTTTGTTTTTGCTTAACGATTGCCACCTGAGCTAGCCTCTCTTGCCCATGTTCCTCAGTTTCAGAGGGTAGATATTTCAGGGTTGCTTTGTCCCCAGGGCTCCACGCCTTTGTGCTTTGTTTTTGCTTAAGGATTGCCACCTGAGCTAGCCTCTCTTGCCCATCTTCCTCAGTTTCAGAGGGTGGATTTCTCCGTGTTGCTTTTTCCCCAGGTCTCCACGCCCTTGTGTGTTTCTTTTGCTTAAAGATTGCCACCTGAGCTAGCCTCTGTTGCCCATCTTCGTCCGTTTCAGAGGGTGGATTTCTCAGTGTTGCCTTTTCGCCAGCTCCCCACGCCCTTGTGTGTTTCTTTTGCTTAAAGATTGTCACCTGAGCTAGGCACTGTTGCCCTGCTTCCTCAGTTTCAGAGGGTACCTTTTTCAGGGTTGCTTTTTCACCGGGTCTCCTCGCCATTGTATTTTTTTATCTTATTTTTTTTGCTTAAAGATTGCCACCTGAGCTAGCCTCTGTTGCGCTTCTTTCTCAGTTCTAGAGGGTAGATTTCTCCGTGTTGCTTTTTCCCCAGGTCTCCACGCACTTCCTTTTATTTTTCCTTAAAAATTGCCACCTGAGCTAGCCTCTGTTGTCCATCTTCGTCGGTTTCAGAGGGTAGATTTCTCACTGTTGCTTTTTTGCCAGGTCTGCACGCCCTTGTGTTTTTTTTCTGCTTAAAGGTTGCAACCTGAGCTAGCTTCTTTTGCCCATGTCCCTCAGTTTCAGAGGGTGGATTTCTCCGTGTTGCTTTTTCCCCAGGCCTCCACGCCCTTGTGTGTTTCTTTGGCTTAACGATTGCCACCTGAGCTAGCCTCTGTTGCCCATCTTCGTCCGTTTCAGAGGGTGGATTTCTCAGTGTTGCCTTTTCCCCAGCTCCCCACGCCCTTGTGTGTTTCTTTTGCTTAAAGATTGCCACCTGAAGCCAGAATCTCTTGCCCATCTTCCTCAGTTTCAGAGGGTAGATATTTCAGGGTTGCTTTTTCCCCAGGTCTCCACGCCTTTGGGTTTTGTTTTTGCTTAACGATTGCCACCTGAGCTAGCCTCTCTTGCCCATCTTCCTGAGTTTCAGAGGGTCGATATCTCCGTTTTGCTGTTTCCCCAGATCTCCACGCCCTTGTGTGTTTCTTTTGCTTAACGTTTGCCACCTGAAGCCAGCCTCTCTTGCCCATCTTCCTCAGTTTCAGAGGGTAGATATTTCAGGGTTGCTTTTTCCCCAGGTCTCCACGCCTTTGTGTTTTGTTTTTGCTTAACGAGTGCCACCTGAGCTAGCCTCTCTTGCCCATGTTCCTCAGTTTCAGAGGGTAGATATTTCAGGGTTGCTTTGTCCCCAGGGCTCCACGCCTTTGTGCTTTGTTTTTGCTTAAGGATTGCCACCTGAGCTAGCCTCTCTTGCCCATCTTCCTCAGTTTCAGAGGGTGGATTTCTCCGTGTTGCTTTTTCCCCAGGTCTCCACGCCCTTGTGTGTTTCTTTTGCTTAAAGATTGCCACCTGAGCTAGCCTCTGTTGCCCATCTTCGTCCGTTTCAGAGGGTGGATTTCTCAGTGTTGCCTTTTCGCCAGCTCCCCACGCCCTTGTGTGTTTCTTTTGCTTAAAGATTGTCACCTGAGCTAGGCACTGTTGCCCTGCTTCCTCAGTTTCAGAGGGTACCTTTTTCAGGGTTGCTTTTTCACCGGGTCTCCTCGCCATTGTATTTTTTTATCTTATTTTTTTTGCTTAAAGATTGCCACCTGAGCTAGCCTCTGTTGCGCTTCTTTCTCAGTTCTAGAGGGTAGATTTCTCCGTGTTGCTTTTTCCCCAGGTCTCCACGCACTTCCTTTTATTTTTCCTTAAAAATTGCCACCTGAGCTAGCCTCTGTTGTCCATCTTCGTCGGTTTCAGAGGGTAGATTTCTCACTGTTGCTTTTTTGCCAGGTCTGCACGCCCTTGTGTTTTTTTTCTGCTTAAAGGTTGCAACCTGAGCTAGCTTCTTTTGCCCATGTCCCTCAGTTTCAGAGGGTGGATTTCTCCGTGTTGCTTTTTCCCCAGGCCTCCACGCCCTTGTGTGTTTCTTTGGCTTAAAGATTGCCACCTGAAGCCAGCCTCTCTTGCCCATCTTCCTCAGTTTCAGAGGGTAGATATTTCAGGGTTGCTTTTTCCCCAGGTCTCCACGCCTTTGTGTTTTGTTTTTGCTTAACGATTGCCACCTGAGCTAGCCTCTCTTGCCCATGTTCCTCAGTTTCAGAGGGTAGATATTTCAGGGTTGCTTTGTCCCCAGGGCTCCACGCCTTTGTGCTTTGTTTTTGCTTAAGGATTGCCACCTGAGCTAGCCTCTCTTGCCCATCTTCCTCAGTTTCAGAGGGTGGATTTCTCCGTGTTGCTTTTTCCCCAGGTCTCCACGCCCTTGTGTGTTTCTTTTGCTTAAAGATTGCCACCTGAGCTAGCCTCTGTTGCCCATCTTCGTCCGTTTCAGAGGGTGGATTTCTCAGTGTTGCCTTTTCGCCAGCTCCCCACGCCCTTGTGTGTTTCTTTTGCTTAAAGATTGTCACCTGAGCTAGGCACTGTTGCCCTGCTTCCTCAGTTTCAGAGGGTACCTTTTTCAGGGTTGCTTTTTCACCGGGTCTCCTCGCCATTGTATTTTTTTATCTTATTTTTTTTGCTTAAAGATTGCCACCTGAGCTAGCCTCTGTTGCGCTTCTTTCTCAGTTCTAGAGGGTAGATTTCTCCGTGTTGCTTTTTCCCCAGGTCTCCACGCACTTCCTTTTATTTTTCCTTAAAAATTGCCACCTGAGCTAGCCTCTGTTGTCCATCTTCGTCGGTTTCAGAGGGTAGATTTCTCACTGTTGCTTTTTTGCCAGGTCTGCACGCCCTTGTGTTTTTTTTCTGCTTAAAGGTTGCAACCTGAGCTAGCTTCTTTTGCCCATGTCCCTCAGTTTCAGAGGGTGGATTTCTCCGTGTTGCTTTTTCCCCAGGCCTCCACGCCCTTGTGTGTTTCTTTGGCTTAACGATTGCCACCTGAGCTAGCCTCTGTTGCCCATCTTCGTCCGTTTCAGAGGGTGGATTTCTCAGTGTTGCCTTTTCCCCAGCTCCCCACGCCCTTGTGTGTTTCTTTTGCTTAAAGATTGCCACCTGAAGCCAGAATCTCTTGCCCATCTTCCTCAGTTTCAGAGGGTAGATATTTCAGGGTTGCTTTTTCCCCAGGTCTCCACGCCTTTGGGTTTTGTTTTTGCTTAACGATTGCCACCTGAGCTAGCCTCTCTTGCCCATCTTCCTGAGTTTCAGAGGGTCAATATCTCCGTTTTGCTGTTTCCCCAGATCTCCACGCCCTTGTGTGTTTCTTTTGCTTAACGTTTGCCACCTGAAGCCAGCCTCTCTTGCCCATCTTCCTCAGTTTCAGAGGGTAGATATTTCAGGGTTGCTTTTTCCCCAGGTCTCCACGCCTTTGTGTTTTGTTTTTGCTTAACGAGTGCCACCTGAGCTAGCCTCTCTTGCCCATGTTCCTCAGTTTCAGAGGGTAGATATTTCAGGGTTGCTTTGTCCCCAGGGCTCCACGCCTTTGTGCTTTGTTTTTGCTTAAGGATTGCCACCTGAGCTAGCCTCTCTTGCCCATCTTCCTCAGTTTCAGAGGGTGGATTTCTCCGTGTTGCTTTTTCCCCAGGTCTCCACGCCCTTGTGTGTTTCTTTTGCTTAAAGATTGCCACCTGAGCTAGCCTCTGTTGCCCATCTTCGTCCGTTTCAGAGGGTGGATTTCTCAGTGTTGCCTTTTCGCCAGCTCCCCACGCCCTTGTGTGTTTCTTTTGCTTAAAGATTGTCACCTGAGCTAGGCACTGTTGCCCTGCTTCCTCAGTTTCAGAGGGTACCTTTTTCAGGGTTGCTTTTTCACCGGGTCTCCTCGCCATTGTATTTTTTTATCTTATTTTTTTTGCTTAAAGATTGCCACCTGAGCTAGCCTCTGTTGCGCTTCTTTCTCAGTTCTAGAGGGTAGATTTCTCCGTGTTGCTTTTTCCCCAGGTCTCCACGCACTTCCTTTTATTTTTCCTTAAAAATTGCCACCTGAGCTAGCCTCTGTTGTCCATCTTCGTCGGTTTCAGAGGGTAGATTTCTCACTGTTGCTTTTTTGCCAGGTCTGCACGCCCTTGTGTTTTTTTTCTGCTTAAAGGTTGCAACCTGAGCTAGCTTCTTTTGCCCATGTCCCTCAGTTTCAGAGGGTGGATTTCTCCGTGTTGCTTTTTCCCCAGGCCTCCACGCCCTTGTGTGTTTCTTTTGCTTAAAGATTGCCACCTGAAGCCAGCCTCTCTTGCCCATCTTCCTCAGTTTCAGAGGGTAGATATTTCAGGGTTGCTTTTTCCCCAGGTCTCCACGCCTTTGTGTTTTGTTTTTGCTTAACGATTGCCACCTGAGCTAGCCTCTCTTGCCCATGTTCCTCAGTTTCAGAGGGTAGATATTTCAGGGTTGCTTTGTCCCCAGGGCTCCACGCCTTTGTGCTTTGTTTTTGCTTAAGGATTGCCACCTGAGCTAGCCTCTCTTGCCCATCTTCCTCAGTTTCAGAGGGTGGATTTCTCCGTGTTGCTTTTTCCCCAGGTCTCCACGCCCTTGTGTGTTTCTTTTGCTTAAAGATTGCCACCTGAGCTAGCCTCTGTTGCCCATCTTCGTCCGTTTCAGAGGGTGGATTTCTCAGTGTTGCCTTTTCGCCAGCTCCCCACGCCCTTGTGTGTTTCTTTTGCTTAAAGATTGTCACCTGAGCTAGGCACTGTTGCCCTGCTTCCTCAGTTTCAGAGGGTACCTTTTTCAGGGTTGCTTTTTCACCGGGTCTCCTCGCCATTGTATTTTTTTATCTTATTTTTTTTGCTTAAAGATTGCCACCTGAGCTAGCCTCTGTTGCGCTTCTTTCTCAGTTCTAGAGGGTAGATTTCTCCGTGTTGCTTTTTCCCCAGGTCTCCACGCACTTCCTTTTATTTTTCCTTAAAAATTGCCACCTGAGCTAGCCTCTGTTGTCCATCTTCGTCGGTTTCAGAGGGTAGATTTCTCACTGTTGCTTTTTTGCCAGGTCTGCACGCCCTTGTGTTTTTTTTCTGCTTAAAGGTTGCAACCTGAGCTAGCTTCTTTTGCCCATGTCCCTCAGTTTCAGAGGGTGGATTTCTCCGTGTTGCTTTTTCCCCAGGCCTCCACGCCCTTGTGTGTTTCTTTTGCTTAACGATTGCCACCTGAGCTAGCCTCTGTTGCCCATCTTCGTCCGTTTCAGAGGGTGGATTTCTCAGTGTTGCCTTTTCCCCAGCTCCCCACGCCCTTGTGTGTTTCTTTTGCTTAAAGATTGCCACCTGAAGCCAGCCTCTCTTGCCCATCTTCCTCAGTTTCAGAGGGTAGATATTTCAGGGTTGCTTTTTCCCCAGGTCTCCACGCCTTTGGGTTTTGTTTTTGCTTAACGATTGCCACCTGAGCTAGCCTCTCTTGCCCATCTTCCTGAGTTTCAGAGGGTCGATATCTCCGTGTTGCTGTTTCCCCAGGTCTCCACGCCCTTGTGTGTTTCTTTTGCTTAACGTTTGCCACCTGAAGCCAGCCTCTCTTGCCCATCTTCCTCAGTTTCAGAGGGTAGATATTTCAGGGTTGCTTTTTCCCCAGGTCTCCACGCCTTTGTGTTTTGTTTTTGCTTAACGAGTGCCACCTGAGCTAGCCTCTCTTGCCCATGTTCCTCAGTTTCAGAGGGTAGATATTTCAGGGTTGCTTTGTCCCCAGGGCTCCACGCCTTTGTGCTTTGTTTTTGCTTAAGGATTGCCACCTGAGCTAGCCTCTCTTGCCCATCTTCCTCAGTTTCAGAGGGTGGATTTCTCCGTGTTGCTTTTTCCCCAGGTCTCCACGCCCTTGTGTGTTTCTTTTGCTTAAAGATTGCCACCTGAGCTAGCCTCTGTTGCCCATCTTCGTCCGTTTCAGAGGGTGGATTTCTCAGTGTTGCCTTTTCGCCAGCTCCCCACGCCCTTGTGTGTTTCTTTTGCTTAAAGATTGTCACCTGAGCTAGGCACTGTTGCCCTGCTTCCTCAGTTTCAGAGGGTACCTTTTTCAGGGTTGCTTTTTGACCGGGTCTCCTCGCCATTGTATTTTTTTATCTTATTTTTTTTGCTTAAAGATTGCCACCTGAGCTAGCCTCTGTTGCGCTTCTTTCTCAGTTCTAGAGGGTAGATTTCTCCGTGTTGCTTTTTCCCCAGGTCTCCACGCACTTCCTTTTATTTTTCCTTAAAAATTGCCACCTGAGCTAGCCTCTGTTGTCCATCTTCGTCGGTTTCAGAGGGTAGATTTCTCACTGTTGCTTTTTTGCCAGGTCTGCACGCCCTTGTGTTTTTTTTCTGCTTAAAGGTTGCAACCTGAGCTAGCTTCTTTTGCCCATGTCCCTCAGTTTCAGAGGGTGGATTTCTCCGTGTTGCTTTTTCCCCAGGCCTCCACGCCCTTGTGTGTTTCTTTTGCTTAAAGATTGCCACCTTAAGCCAGCCCCTCTTGCCCATCTTCCTCAGTTTCAGAGGGTAGACTCTCCGCCTGCCTTCGACAGGCCCTCTGGACTGGAAAGCTTTCCTCCTCCCGTCATCACGGTCCTTCTCGGATGACGTGCCTGGTTTCGGTTTGACCGTCCCCGCCCGCCCTGATTTTCTAAGTCCTCCCGGGAACCCCGGGGGCGCTCCAGCCGCTCCGGGAAGCGGCGGCCTCCCGGCCGCACCGGCCCAGCCCGGCCCGGGCCGCCCCCTGGCCTCTCTGGGGGGAACTCTCCCCTTCCCCTTCCCGGTGATCGCCCGAGAAACCTTTTCCGAGTCCCCCTCCTGCGGCTGGGGCTGCGCCTTGGCGGCCGGGAGCCCGCGGGCGGACGCCCCGGGGCCGCACTGGGCCGGGAGGCTGGGTCCGAGGGGGCTCCGGGACGGGATCGGGCGGCCCGGCGGCCCGGCTGTGCTCCCCGGCGGGCCCGCGCTCCGGCTCCGTCCCGCTGAGG
The DNA here is from genome assembly GCF_041296235.1 of Equus asinus. NCBI lineage: Eukaryota > Metazoa > Chordata > Mammalia > Perissodactyla > Equidae > Equus > Equus asinus. Next base: position 12,552 of record NW_027224790.1, read on the forward strand.
CGGTCGTCGGTCGCCGGGTGCCACCTGGCGGCCGCTTTTATATCGTCTCTTTCCTCCGGAGCTCCGGCGACGCGGGCCAAGGGACGGGACTCGGCCGCGGTGACCGAGGCAGAGTCCCGGGAGGCCGGCGTCGCTGGCGGGATCTGGCCCGGTGGCGCCGGGGCGTGAGCGCGACGCCCGCTCGCCGGAGATTGGAGGTGCAGGCTACTGAGGGAGGTGGCTGTCGCCGCGCCGCCCGGTGCCGGCCGGGGTGTGGGGCCTCCCGGACGGGTCGACCAGCAGCCGCCGGTGCCCCTCCGTCCCCGGGAGGGGGTGGGGGGCCGCCGCGGGGGAACGGGCGAGGGAGCTCGTCCCGTGCCCGGCCGTCGTCCCGAGGGCGGCCCGGTGGTCGGGCCTTCCGCGTCGCCGATCCCCTTTCCGCGCCCCGCTCCGGAGGTGGGCGACCGGCCGGGGCCTTGCGGGGGAGGCCCGTGGAGGGCGCGACGGGCTCGGCCGCCGGGCTGGCCTTTTCCCCACTGGTCTTCCGAGTCGACCGGCTCTGGCGGTGGGGACCGGGCCCGGTCCTCGGATGCCTCCTCCTCCGTGGCAGTTTTTTTTTCCAAGTCCCGCCCTGGAGAAGAGCGTGGACCGGCCCCGGGAGCCCTCGAGGGCGGGCCGGGGAGGGCGTCCCCGGCCCGGACGCGTGCCCGGGGTGGGTCCGGGCCGTCGGACCGGACTTCTCTCTCCGAGTTTCGCGGGTCGCGTCTTTGTCCGGAGGCGGGAGGGGGCCGGCTCGAGGCGTAGGTGGAGCCCCGGCTGAGGGACGGGAGCCACGGTCCCGCCCCGGGCCCGGTCGCCGGAGGCGCCTCCGCGGAATTCTTTTCTAAGTCCTGACCCGGCGACTCAGAGGGAGGGACCGACCGGTCCCGGCCCGCGCGGGCGGCCCGGGGAGGCTGTCCCCGGCTCCCCCTGCCGCCACGCTTCTGGGGTCGACCAGATGGCCCCGGGAGCTCCGGGCCTGGTGGCGATGGGGTCGTGCTTGGGGTCTGGTGGCCGTGGCCGTGATCCAGGGGTTCCCCTGGTGATCCGTGGGTGGGCCCCGTCTCCGGGCGCGGCGATTCTTGCCCCCGAATGGGTGGTTTTGTGCCGCCAGATAAGTGCTGACACGCTCTGCTCGGGTGACAGTCGCCCGAGAGCTTCCGGGTGCCTGGATGCGTGTGCGGGGAGGGCTCCGGGCTCTGGCCGAGAACCGGACGCCCGTTTCCACCCCCGCCGCTTGAGCCGCCCGCTGGGGCCTGCGCGCCGGCTCTTGTGCGTTCCAGGCGCCCCCACGACCGTGGTGCCACCTCCGGTCTCTGGTACCCGAGGGCGGCGGGGTTAGGGGCGCGGGGTCCTCTACCACGTGCACTCCCTGCCGCCGGCACCCGGGTGCGGTCGCGACTTACCCCATCCCACCGGCTCCGTGCCAGTGCGTGTCAGGCGTTCTCGTCCTGGGGTCGTCGCCCGCGCTTGCTGGAGGAGGAGAGGGGTCGGTGAGGCTGAAGCAGGCTCCTCCGCTCGCTGTCCTCGCCGGCCTTCCCTTGCTCGGGGGTCCCTCGCGTTATGCTGCCGACCGATGTGGTGATGCTGTGCTCTCCCGGGCCGGGCCTAAGCCGTGCCAGACGAGGGACGGACGTTCATGGCGAACGGGACCGCTCTTCTCGCTCTGCCCGCGGGTCCCCTCGCCCGTTCTCCCCCGCTGCGAGTGGCGTGTGGGAGGCGGCAGGGGTGCGGAATCCGGCCCGACCTCGCTCCCCCGCCCCGTGCCTCGTGGCGTGGGCGGTGTCGGGGTCTCCGTGACGCGGCGGATGCTCTGCCTGTGCCTCTTGGCTGTGTCTCGCGGGCGGCCCTCCCCGCGGTGGGGCGGGCCGTGTTGCCGCCGCGCCGCGCGCCTTCCCGGGCGCGTGAGCGCGTTCCCCAGGCCGTTGGCGGTGCCCCTGGAGCGTTCCAGGTCGTCCCTCAGGCGCCCGAGGCCGAGTGGCGGTGTCGTTCCCTGTTCCCGTCGGCCTCCTCAGGTAACCACTGCGCTGGTGTGTCTGAGGAGCGGGGGGGTCGAGTCGGTAAGGGAGGCGTGCCCCTCGTCCCCCTCGGGGGGGACGGGTGCCTCGTCGCCCCCCACGGCGTGCCGTGTGGGGGCGGGCAGGCTCGGGCGCGTGCCCGCGCGTTCCCCTTGCTGGGGTTTCCCCGCGGGTGTGGGAGTGACCGTGGCGGGCCGAGCCAGCGGCGTGGCGCTGGCTCTTTGGTTGGGAGGTGCTGTTTGATCGGCACCTCCGTCCCAGTCTCTGCCTCCCTTGGTCTCTCGGCCTGAGGGGAGGCACTGACTTGGGAGCCGCACAGGGGCCTTGTAGATCCCTAGCTAAGCCCAGTGTGGCCAGAGATGGCGAGCCCGGGGCAGCGCGGGCTCGCGGCCCTGACCACGGACGCTCCGACT